>NW_028301602.1:54319807-54472692 GCF_987345545.1 Pholcus phalangioides | reverse complement strand
CTGATGCTCTATCTTTAATAAATTCATGAATAAAGATTGCATCACACATCTAAATATAGTGGTGTATTATCTCACAGGGTTTCTTTTTCCCTTCACAAAGAAGCAGCAACAGTAGTGACACCATCATGCTAGGGACAGGTGATCCTATAATCCAATAAAGACACCAGCTGTCCTTAAAGGACAAAGACTAGTGTACTAGTTGTTACATTACCTCACATACACTTTCATTTTCTTTCCCATAAGAAGTAGCCCATCTCCTACTGTATATCTCCGTCTTAATATTCACAATAGTTGTTTTTTTTATACTTTCACACACACACTATTAAGCCCAGTTAATCAAGGTTCTACTGTATAGTAGTAACAGACATCGTCTCACATAGTGGAGAGGAGTTTAGTCTTCTTCTCCACACGCAGGACAAATAGGTGAATCTGTATAGCCACAGTTGTGTAGGTGTTTCGATAGGTTAGCATGACCAGTGATGATCTGTATAACCTGTCGAATTTGTTTCCTGTTCAATGAGAAGTTTTTTGGCAATATTCGGATGGGTTCCCAAGGCCAGATTGGCCTGTCTGCAGTCCTGCCTTGAGCTCCATTGCCGCATGTGTTTGTCTTCTATCCATTGTTTGACATCTCCTTTAATGGTTGACATCGAAACAGGATAGAAAGGTTCAGGTCCAGATAGCTTCATGTTTGCTGCCTATTTGGCTATCTGGTCTGCGAGTTCATTTCCCCGGAAATTTACGTGACCAGGAACCCAGTAAAGGTTGATGTTGTTGCTCAATGCTGCCAAGTTATTCAGCATGTCAGTGCAGTATTTTACACACAGTTGAAACTTAAGGAAGTTGTCAAGAGCCAATAGTGCTGCTTGACTGTCAGAGAAGATAACAATTTGTTTGCTATGATACCCTTTGGTAATCAGACTTTCAGCCAGTATGGCTATTGCTAATACTTCAGCTTGAAAGACTGTGGACGTTTTGCCTAGATACAAATGTATCTTATGGTAGTTGTGATCCACTCCAAAGATGCGGAAAATTGCTCCAGCCCCAGTATCAGTAATCCTAAAGCCATCGGTGTAACACTCAATAACTCCTGTTGAGATGCTATCAATTATGTTAGCCACTTCAATTCTCCTGAGTATGTGGATACCAGCGGAATATGATGTAATCAAGTCAGCGATAGAGAATCAGCCTAGTGACAATGTAAGTCTGGAATTTGTGACGAAAAGACTCGTTGATGCTGAAGCACTGATGCTGGAGAAAAGCACATCGAAAGGACAATCAATCGAGAAAAATGCTACGTCGAATTGTGATGCTGCTTTTGGTGTTTCCAAGAAGAAAGGAAACTCATAGAAATTCCAGAAATATAAACCGAAGTGCTATGGGTGCGGTCGTGTGGGCCACTTCAAGCAGGATTGTTTATTTTGGAAAGATTCCGTTGCGAAGCAGTTTGAATCGGCTGCTGTGACTTTCGCTGTCGGTGGTGTCAACAAGGGATTCTTCATCATGGATTCCGGTGCTACGTCACACATGTGTAGCAAGCGGGAATGGTTTGAAACGATGACATCATATAATGGAACTGTTGACTGTGCTTCAAAAACTGAACAGTTAAATATTCAGGGAATCGGAACCATCGTTGGTGAACTTGACGGGAGAAAGCTGACCCTGACCAACGTGCTGTATGTTCCGGAGCTCAACGGTGAGCTGATGTCTGTGAAACAAATTCAAGCAGCTGGATTTGCGGTTATCTTCTCAGAAAGTGATGTTCGTGTCCGGAAGGGAAATCAAAATTTCATCATAGCTCAACTCAACAGCAAAGGACAGTATGTAAGTGGTTTCTCTCCTCGCATAGCTTCATCGTATGTTGCTGAATGTAATGCGAAACTGTGGCATCGAAGGTTGGGTCATCCATCGAACTCGGCTGTAAAGGAACTTGGGTTTCCAGTTAAAGATTCATTTTGCAAAGTCTGTACGTTTTCCAAACAAAGCGCTGAACCGATTGGGAAAGGACCGAGGAAAAGAGAAACTGAGCCTATGGTGATGGTGCACACTGATGTTTGTGACCCGATCACTCCAGCGACCCATGAGGGTGAGAAGTATTTCATCACTTTTATTGATGATCCCTCACGGTTCATGGAAGTTCGATTGCTGAAAAAGAAAAGTGAAGTTCCTACAGAACTGATAAAATTTCTGAAGCTGAATACTTCTGTGAAGAAAATAAGATGTGGTAATGCTAGCGAATATGTTAAAGGCGAACTTATTCATTACGCAACAGAAAATGGTATCACGATTGATCCTGCTCCTCCTTATACTCCAATGTTGAACGGAGTTGCTGAACGAGCGAATCAAACTTTGCTGGACAAAGGGCGGGCCCTCATATTCGAAGCCAACTTGCCAAAACAAATGTGGGGCGAAGCAATTCGAGCTGCTGCGTACTTGAATAATCGAATTCCAAGCAATACCTTAAAGAACTGTACACCATACAAACTGAAGTTTGGATCTGATCCTGATCTAAGCAATATTCAAGTTTTTGGATGCAGTACGTACGTGCTAAGTCCTGCAGCTCTGAGAAAGAAACTGGATAAGAAATCGAAGAAAATGATCTTCGTCGGATACTCTTCAATGGGATACCGACTCATGGATCCAGAGACGAAACGTATCATAGTTTCAAGAAATGTAAAATTCAATGAAGAAAAGAAGGCCGTTATCAATGACAACATAGACGACCCGATCGATGATGCAACCGTGGAAGATAATTTCTCTTCTCAGGACAGTGATGGCGATCCAACGAAGAAGGAAAGTGACAAAAACGGCCATGTCACACCAGAACCAAGAAGATCCGAAAGAGAAACGAAACAGCCGATCCGGTATCCTGATACCTATATGGCAATGGTTGCCTGTCAAGAAACTCTTGAATACAGCGATATTCAATCGCTTTCGAAAGAGGAACAGCGACCCTGGAAGCAGGCCATGGTCAAAGAGATGAAACGCATGATCAAGAACGACGTGTGGACTCTGGAGGAAATTCCTAGAGGAAAGCGGGCTATCTCATGCAAGTGGGTCTGCAGAAAGAAACGCGATGGCAAGCACAAAGCTCGGCTTGTAGCTCGCGGTTTTATGCAGAAAGGAGGACTGGATTACAACGAAACATATTCACCAGTCATTGATATCTCGGCTTGGCGACTTGTACTCGTGGTGATACTTCAAGAGAATCTACAAGTGTTTGTATTAGATGTGAAAACCGCGTTCTTGAACGGCGACTTAAATGAAGTGATCTACATGGATCAACCTCAGGGATATGACGACGAGAGTGGCCGGAAGTGTAAGCTGAAGAAAAGTCTCTACGGATTGAGACAGAGCCCACGCCAATGGTATCAGAAATTTGACAACTTCGTGGTGAAAGTAGGTTTTATTCAATGTATTTCTGAACCGTGTATTTTTATCCGAAATTTTGATGATGCTAAGAAAATTATCATTGCTTTGTATGTAGATGATTTGTTAATTGCTGGCTCAGATAATAAGGAGCTTAAAATAATTATTGATATGTTGTCTAAAGAGTTCGAAATGTCAAAATGTGAATTAGCAACAGAATTCTTAGGTATTCATATGGAGTTCTCTTCTGATTGTTTATATCTTGATCAGAAATCCTATATTTTAAGATTGTTGCAGAAATTTAATATAAATGAATACAAACCTAGTGTTGTTCCAATGGAACCGAAATCAACATCTGCTAGTTTCATGAGTGGGAATTTGTTCGAAGGACCGTACAGAGAGCTCATAGGTTCTCTGTTGCACCTGGCTCACGTTACTCGACCCGATATTCTGTTTGCTGTCAATTGTTTGAGTCAGCTCCAAGAGCATCCAACTGATGTTGCTTTTAGTGCCTTGAAAAGGGTCCTCAGATATTTAAAGGGAACAGTTGACATGAAAATGAAATATAAAAGAAATGATTCCCCTGTTTCGAAATTGTCAGTGTATGTCGATGCAGATTGGGGAGCAAATCCCAATGATAGAAAATCAGTCTCAGGTAATATTATTATGATAAATGACTGTCCTATATCATGGTCGTGCAAGAAACAAAATTGTATTGCTTTGTCTTCTACCGAAGCAGAAGTTATTGCTATGGTAAAAGCAGTTCAAGATCTTTTGTGGTTTAAGAACGTATCTTCTGAAATAATTAATGTTGAAAATTTTGTTGTATATGAAGATAATCAATCTTGCATTAAATGTGTAACAAATGAGAATAGTCATAGTAGGCTAAAGCACTTGGACATTAAGCTCAAGTTTTTACGTGATGTTATCAAAGAAAATAATATTCATATTGAATATGTTTGTACCAAATTTCAAATTGCTGATATGCTCACGAAAGCATTGCCCAAATTTGTATTGTCTGAAAATGTGTGATTAAGGACGGGTGTTAGAAATGTAATCGCACTAGTTTATGTTATATATGTATGTGTATAGATGACGCTGCATGTCCATCAACCGGTCGTTTCTAGTTATCTGCGTAGGTGTGTATGTGCTTGTGTCCTCTCTTGTATAATAAAGAGTCTTCTTCCTGACATCGCATCGTTCGCACCTCTTTCTTTAACAGTGGCCATGGGCCCCCTTCAACAGCTGGAGGAGCGAAACGACGTCCGAGCCGGAGCAAAGCTCGGGCGGGGGACGAAGCCGTTTGCAGGGCACAGGCGAGCGTCGAACGAAGTTCGGCCTACAGGTGTAGTCACTGATTTGTATATTTCCATGCACCTATGTTAGCGATTGGACGAAGCGTTTTCTGTGCTAATGCATTGTTGAGCTACGTCTCATTTTACTTCCATCGAGCGTTGTTGCACGATATTCTGCTCACATTCACATTACAGCACCGATTTTTTAAATTCTTGACTGTGTTAAATAGCTTCTGTTGGGCCGAGGCCTAGTAACTTCAATAACATCGGAATTTATTTTTTGAGTAATTTTAATTTCTTATTGTCGTGATTCTTTTTAAAATTTGGTAGTATGAGTTTACCGTCCATTCAATTCAATTCCGCATGGATTATTTGAATTTATTACGTGCATTTTCAATTATTTCACATGTGTGTGCCTTAAGAATTATTTCTATGGGATTATTGCTGTGCGGTGGAGGATGGGAAAAAAAGGTGAGCTGTGAAAAAAAACTATTTTTATTTCCTTTTTACAGGGTTACATTAGACTCACTTCTTTGCGCCAAGAAGGGTGCTCATACTGCTTTTTCACCAGGACCTTCATATGTAGCCTTCCTCATGGCACCTCCAGCAGATCAGAGGCTTGTCTTTTCGATTTTCACGGTCGTTACTGGCACTTTACAGAAGTTCTTTCAGCTCTCTGATGATATCAGCCGTAGCATCCTCCACAACAGCACCGCAGACAACTCATTGTTCTCTCCTTGAAGCTTGATGGGCTACTTCAAACTTCATAGCATAGACCAGGACACTCTTTACGTCCTGGTATATTCTCCCAGATACACACCTGCTGGATGTCTGGGTCCTTGATGGAATCAATGAAGCATTGCAGAGTAAATCCATCCATCTATTATGTCGAGTGGGCAATCGGGATACACCAACTGTGAAAGCCTTCCAATGTCCACGGCAAGTTCTTGTAATGTCTCTCCCGCTTTCTGCTGCCTGGGAAGCATCTGGGGAAAACGTAGGTTCTTGAATCTTCTTCTCGAGTTCTAGTATCCTTTTTGAGAGCTTATCATCAATAGCATTCACCTGCACAGTGACAGAATTAATTTCTTGGGAGAGTTCTTTTACGGTGTCAACTATTCCGTCCACTCTGCTTTCAATGACAGTGATGTCTCCCTTCACTCTGGCAATCGATGTAATGATGTCTTCTTTCACTCCGGCAATCGATGTGGCAATTTCTTCTTTCCTTCCAGATATTGTTGCATTGACATCTGAGCTCGTTTACTCGATCTTATCATTCACGACAGCAACATCTCTGATTTCAGCGACGGAGGTGACATCATCCTTGACATCAGCAACGGACGTGCACACTTGTGGCCTCTATCCTGTCATTTACGACAGCAATGGAGGTGTTGACAGCGGCCATAGATTTGTTCATATCTTCCACAATGCCCAATTTCATCTGCCCCATCACAGACATCAGTTTCAGCCGTTCTCGCATCTCGTCCATCCCCATTCCTCTCGTTTTCACCATTCAAGTCCTTGAATTATCTCACTTCCGACACCAAATTTTTCCGGATAATGTCTCAAGTCCTTGAAATGATCAGAGGATGACAACATTTTCAAGAAGTCAGATTTATTCACTGAAAAGAGCTATTCACAATTATTCATAAATCGTAAGAATCTTGCATTGAGGATATAGTCCAAGAACACTCTCTCCTCTCCTGTGATCACCTCACCATTTATAGGGACAGTCAAACCTATAAATGGTGAGGTGTTTCGAGAGAAACTAATATTCCAGAAAACTTCATTTTACAATAACCAAGTTGACGGTACCTCGAGACAGGCAGAAAATCAATGTTATAGAAAAATCTGGATGTTTTGCACGGTACCTTTGCATTTTTCGTTTGACAACAGGACATCGGCAAGTTCAAGGGTATCTTAACAAATTGTGCAGCAATATTTTTCACATTATAATATACATAAATGTAAGATTTTTATTTTTTAGTTCTTTTTGTTGTCGGTAGATGGCGCTGCGGCACACAAGTGAATAAGTCGTATTGTAAAGGTTCTAGTTTTGGCAACAGTGAGTTTGCCTGGAGAAGTTGGCGGAAAGGCCACATTTTTTACTGTATCTGTGTGTGATTGTCTTGTATGTTTTGTGTGCATAATAAATGTTTAGAAAATGGAGGCTGTGTGTTTTTCTCTGTGAAGAGCCCACATACATATACAGTGTGAATCTGGCCTATCCTGCCAAAAGAAAGGGAGTGATAGACAAGCCCAAGAGGATCATGAAACACCCCACTAACCCTGTCCTATCACAAACCTGTTTTTGAGTTATGGTGGATAATCAATTATGGAAAATATATGTGTGAAGCCTAAAACTTCCATTTGTGAAGTTTCTAAGAGGGTCACACAAACTAAGCACATATTTGGAAAGAATGGAAAAAATCCTATAAGATGACATTATTTTCAAATTATCTGGATTCATTTGTAAACTACAAGCACTGAAAGATCTCTTGCGAGCACTTGATCAGCAATCTAGTTAAACACCTTGTACGAATTACATTCTAAGACCGAAATCATCCTGATTGTATGCATTTATATAACAAACTTGTTGTAAAAGTTTTTTTTTATGATTTGGAATTGGTGGTTAAAGATTTTGGCAACAATTTGATTTTGCAGAAAAAATCATATAAGGTGATATTACAGGATCATTGACATCTAGAGGATATTTGTATTTAATGGCGATCTTCAATCCCTGAGATTAGTGAAGTGAAAAATCGAATTGTTGCCAAAAATTTTATTAAAATTACTTCAACGAATGCAAATTTCAGTGATGTATTGCGAACAAAAGACTAAATTTCTCCTAAACTAGATCACAGATATGGTCTATTGTAGGCTCTTTCAAAAGCAGGTACAATGGACAAGTGTTTTTGGTGAATTTGACTGATTTTAAGCTAGAAGAGAATTTGCATAATTGACGAAAACTTTTGGCAACAATTCAATTTTGAACTTCGCCAATCTTTTAGCGCGTGTAGCAGGGCTGTCTTAAAGGCATCGTGAGGCCCTGGGCCAAGTGATTTTTTCTAAGGCCCTACCAGGCAAATTTTAAAAATTTTTCACTGGTTCTCGTTTTTGTGAGAGCCCCCCCCCCCCCTCTGCAGGCCCAGGTGGGTCCATGCTTTAAGATGGCACTGGCTTGTAGCTCACTACTAAATCTATCTATTTTGATGAAATTGGTGCGACTTTCTAGGGTTTTTTCCACTCTTTACAGATATGCGCTTAGTTTGCATGCAGACATTTTACAAATTATAGTTTTTTTCCGATTCAACTCACTTTTTTCCCCGTAATCGATTATCCACTATAACTCTAAAACGGTTTGTTATAGGACAGGGTTGATGGGGTGTTTCATGATTCTCAGTTGAACTTCAGCGGACAAAAGACCAAATTTCTCTTGAACAAGAACACAGATATGGTTTATTGCAGACTGACTCTTTAGAAAGTTAGTGCAATGCACAAGTTTTAGGTAAATTTGACCGATTGTAGCCAGAAGGGTATTTGCATAATTGGTGATAAAAAAATTTGGCAACAATTTCATTCTGAGCTTTGCCAATCTTTCAGTGCTTATAGCTCATGAATAAATCCAGGAGTGGTGGGGTGTTTGATGATCCACTTGGGTGCATTTATCACTTCCTTTTGTTTGGCAGAATAGGTCGAACTCACCCTGTATATACGTTTTAACAATAATTTTTTTGTTGTAAGTATGGGATAAAAGCACATATTCTGTGATATAATTCCATATGAAAAAAATGTAAACAAATAAGCCTTTTGCTTGGTTTTTATGACAATCCGAATGTAAAGGAAGCCAGTCTATTTGGTTCATGCACGAGATTGAAAAGTACAAAAAAATCATGAAGTTACAGAGATTTAGAGCTCTTTATTAGTTTAGCGTGAAATACTAAGTAAACAACGCATAATAAGACTAACAAACTTCCGGACACATCTATCCTTCGGGAAGACTTTGATATCTGTCTGAGAGATGTGGAGTGGTGTGTTTGTGTCTGGTCCTACAGCGTTCAATAGAGGAATCTGTTTCGTAGTAGAAAAAACTACCTGTCCATCAAGTGCTGTGTGATTTCCAGTGTACGCCAATTTAAATCATAATTTAAATCACTTGATTTAAAAAATAAATTAAAAATCATTGATTTTTACATTGTTATTCCTTTACATAACTTCAATGATAGTGAAGTAACCTGGTATGGTACTCATGTTACTGAAAAGCGATAAATAGAGTCTGGAAGTTTAGGCACTAAAAATTGTCGAAATAGACAGGCAAAAAGACACTAAAAATGCCTAAAATAAACACTACAAAAAGACATTTATAATTTATAGAAAAAAGGAAAGATAACTAAAACTAAGGTATTAAGAATCTAAAGACTAGCTGAAAAATTGGTTGCATCCAATTCCCTCTACTTCTTTAATTATGGTTTATAATAACTGCATTATAATCATGATTGGCAGTTTTTGATAGTTTAAACTGTCATGTCAAAAACACCAAATACTGCTTTTCAATATAAAAATTCCCATTGGAAATACACACGTTAATTGCATTTAATTAATGCACACGTTAATTGTAAATCGAAATCATATTTCCTTTAAAATATTTTTTTCAACTAAACAGTATTCCGACAACTTAAGGTATCAACTGATGCCTTGAAATTCTCTCGCCTTTACGCCTCTTATAACGAGGTAAGTTTTATCGAGAAATTTATTTCAAATTCATTTCTGGTTTTCCAGAGCCAGACAAATAACAAGCTGAGTTTCTCCTTTCCAGAAAAATTACTGTACCTCAATACAACACAATGCACATTTGCCCCTTGTGAAAGAGTACATTGTTGCTAGTATCAAAATCCCTTTCCTCGTCCGTTCCCTTAATTTTTTTTGAATATATCTCTTATCAAAGTATGACTCAAAAGCTTGATGCCACATCAACTTTTACTGCTGGATTGGCTGATTAATTTTAAGCTTTAATTCACTGAAGCTTAAGTTTCTGTCACCAGGGTGCGCTCTCACTTAAGCCTAAAGTTGGACAAATCCCAGGAGTGAGGTCACCGTGGCAACTAAAAAAACAGTATTGGTGCCTAAAATTTTCCAAATGTAGTTGCTAAATTGGACTAAAGGTGACATTTTCCAATTTCATTGTGATACATCTTTTAACATGGGTGAAGTAAAAGAAAACGTTATTTATAGGATAGACCTTTCCTTGAGCTCTTGAGATTCAGCTGGAGCCTTAATATTTTTTCAATAAATCAAACCCCTGCTTATGCTGTCCCTGGCATATTGCCCTCACATCCTGTAGCGGGGCCCCTACTGCAGTTAATTTATAGCATGAAAAAGCAAAAAAATTACAATAACCGTCCCAGGCCCTGTCAGACCCCCCTATGTGGGGGCCATGGTCCCTGGAATTTTTCAAGGCATGCACCCAGTTATAGGTTTTTCTCTTTCTCAATTAGTACACCACTTAATTGATGCCGGAAAAGTGGGGAGAAGGTCCATTTCCTATATCTCAGTCAATGCATGAAAAATAACTGGGAAACCGCAGCACAGTTCATCGAAATGGCCAATGTTTGCTAAGGAAGAATGTTACATCTGATCCTCCAACGCACGAATGCGTGTAAATGACCATCAGTTCAAAGCAATAATGATGTGTATCATATTTTAAATGCTTCTATTATAGACAGTATTTCATGCAGTTTTTCCTTAATGTTGTTAAAAAATAGTGGTGCAAGCATTGACAACATATGGAAATAAAGCAATCAAACAATTCGGTTGCGATTTAAGAAAACTTATTTAGCACTAAATCGACTTTGATTGGTGATCGAAGAGCTTGAAATAAGTTTGGATGGCGCTCGCTGATGCGGAGCCGGATTTTAAAGCCACGTGTACTACGTGGTCACCACATACATAACAAAATCACAGAAATGCCCAACTTACTTCCTTGATGTTCCCAAAACGGGACGGTACCATCTTTTTGAGCTAAATACGGGCCTTTGAAACTGTACTTGTACTCGAATTTTGCGTGCGGAAGTTCGCAATTAACACCAATTACGCTCACGCACAGCAATATTAACCACATATTGAACATATATAGTTAATGGTTTCCACACACGCGTCAACACCGGGTGGACCTGCTGCTACGTATGCTGGTTTGAGATGACACGCCGCCAACCAAAACTTTGGCGCTTTTTATCTTCCTAATAGAACTTTTCTGTCCACCCATATCACCACGCCACCATACAAAAGGAGAAAAAAACACCTTTATATAAGCTGACCACATTTCTTCGAAAGAAATACGAGGAAGTTGGGATTTCAAATACGGGACATCACCGAAAATGTTGGTAAAAGTTAGGACCATACGTCCCGTATTTCCCGGGACAGTCCCGGTTTTCTTTCTTTTTCTGGCCGTCCCGACATTTTTACAAAAGTGTCCCGGGTTTTTCCCGTTTTTTACATGACGACTACTTCGATTTTTATTCTTCATTCAAGTCAAAGATTGAAATTATTTTTCAACTCAAATTATATTATGATAATTACAACTATCAATAAGAACATTAATCTCCTACATTTGTCTTCTTGAACGTTTTACATCGTGTAATTCATTTTAATCCACTGTAATTTGCAGCAACGCTTCTTTCCCACCATTGCCATTTTTCCGTAAACTCAGCAATATTTGTGAACTTCGCCAATTGTAGCCAAGACAAACGCCAAAAATGCACAATGTCCCGTATTTTCCCGTATTCGGGATCCCAATTTCCGTATTTCTCTCGAGAAAATATGGTCAGCCTACTAAAAGTAATTGCCAAATCCAGCTAAATTCATCAAAAAGTCGCCAAACGTGGGAAACAAATCACAATTGCAAATTGCGATGGATTAAAATGGATTCCACGAAATAAAACGTTCACCACATTTGAATCGCTAACGGCCGTATTCACCAACACAGTTTCAACTGCAATCGCAGGTTAAACGATCAGCGATCGACACGGTTGGTTAAAATCCTTAATTTAACCAATCCGTTTCGATCTTCAATCCTTCCACCTGCGATTTCAGTTGAAACTGTGTTGGTGAATACCAGAGGAGAAATACAGTAGAGTGAGGGAAACCAACACCTCCTATAACTACAAGGCCTTCCCACAGCTAGAACTCCTTAATACATGAAGGTGTCTTATCCACAGCCAAAGCGCTTGGAGAGCCTCTTCAAGCGCTTTGCCCACAGCTAGATGCTACGTAAGTGACGTCATCAAAAGTCGTCGACTCGGTGTGCGTGTAGAAACATGTTTGATCGTGAAAGCGCCGGGTTTGAAAGGCGTCCATGCTTTTGACGGCCTCTCTGAAAATAGTAGAAATATTTGGTCATTTGTTTTTTCGCTAAAGAGAATATGCCTCATAAATGCGTTGCTCCAAATTGTCGAGGCAATTATGACAAAAGTGTCAACTTTCCAAATCCCAAAAAATGCTAAGCAGCGCAAACAATGGATTCAAGCTCTCAAAAGAGAAGATGACTTCATACCATCTACAAGTTAGAGGGTAAGTGTTGAATTTACGTTTGCTAGATTTTTTTTATAATTGAGCTAAGATTTAATTCGTTAAGTGATTGTAACATTCACAGGTCATATTAGTTGGCAAATAATATTAAAATGTGTTAAAATAATGAGATATGCGATACATAGCCTACAGCAAGAGCTTACCAAAGCCGGACATGTTTTGTCAAGTAATGACAAAATTTTGAAATGATTGTTTTAATTCTAAATCAATATTCATGTATCCCCACCCCTTTCTTATTGGGCTTTGCCTGTTGAGATGTTGATGATTAATAAATAAGCATTTAGTTGTTAGTTAATTTCTAGTCCAACGTTTATTTAGATATCTATAGAGAGGATATAATCCTATATTATTATCAGATGATGTGCCTCTGAGCGTCCCTTATTTAGAGGTTCTGTCATGTATATAATATATATATAATTATTAACGTACTTAGGACAAGATTTTTTTGCATATGTTATTAAAAGGGAGATTTTTTTGACTTACAAATCTCCTAGATATATATAAGCATTTATGACCTGAAAACAATTATGTGGTCTTAAAGTTTAAAAATATGATTATATTATTTCATATTTTCCCTCATTTTACTGCTCCTTAAATTATTCAATTAAAAATGGAAACTGCATTATTATTTTTAAAATCAAATTTGATTAGAATCAATAATAAAAAAATCATGTGAACAGAAAAACAACCAAGATCAAAGATCCCATACTGGTTATTACAATGGGGAAAATTTTTAAATTATTAATTTCAAATTTTTCATAGATACACTTTCAAATATCTTTAAATTAAAACCGTTGGATTTTTATAAGCAGTTGTTATTTGCATTTGTTTCTTAAAATTCCAAAATTTTTCTTACAGGTATGTGAACTACATTTTATTCCATCAGATGTCATAAGGGAAGTCTCTCATTATGATGAAAATACTGGAGTGTTATTGAAGGCACCTCTGAAGTATCCAAAATTGAAAAAAGGTGCAATACCGAGAGTGTTTCCAAACTGTCCATCCTACCTTACAAATACTCCTTCCCATAGAGAAAGCCCGGAAAAGAAACGTTCCAGAGTGGAGATGGCTAACTTACAACGAGTGATAGAGGAGAGCAACACCAGTAAAACTGAATTTGATGTAAAACATAAGTGCTTAGACCTTATAGCTGTGAAACAGAAACTCCATCTCATTGAAGTCGGTGTAAATTGGTCGATATTGTGCAAAGAAGAATGTATCATATTTTTTCAGATGGACTTTTCTGCTGCTCCCAAAATAGTTCGTTCCTTAGTTGTGAATAATTTAATGGATATTACTTATTACTTTCAAGATGTATCAATAAAATCAATTGGTAAGTTCGAATTTCCTTTTAAGATTGATAGCATTTTACTCATTGATGATGTCTTGAAATGTATCACTTCAGCTGCCATAAATCCCATGCCTTCAAATACATGCAATGAATTAATTGCTCTTTTGAATAAGTTACAAAATGAATTGCGTGTTGAAAGGAAATGCAGTATAAATTTCATTATAAGAACAGATAAGATTATTGCTCTTGGAAAAACAAAAATTTACATATTCTCCTGAGTTATTGATATTTTCCTCTTTGTTGTATTCAATATCACCTCATTCTTACAAGTATTTACGTAACTCAAAATTAATTATATTACCGCATCCTAATACCCTCCAAAGATTATGTAGTTCATTTAATTTCAACCCTTTGTATGAACAGTTCGATGCAAATTTTCTTATGCCAAACAACGTTATGGATCTCTCACTGACAGTGAGAGGGGATGTGGGACATCCAATTTTATGAAAAAATGACCTCAAATTACAATTGGTAGAGGTACGAGATACTTGAGGAGACGAAAAAGAGGGAGAAATTGGAAATACCTGAGTCATATCAGTCCACTTATCATCATCATCAGGAAGAGGGGAATCATTTGTCAATGAATTTTTATAGTCAGTGGTGGACATATGAGACACGGTACAGTTCTGTGGTCTATGTTTTCCCAAGCAAGACACACATGAAGAAACAAATGCTTTCGTCAGCTTTACGATGTCAGGAAACCAATGCTTTTGTCGAAGACGAAGGAGTGTTCGTGAATGTCTAGCATGTGCAGGTGATGAAACACCATGCGACAATGATAAAGCATCTGGAACAAATGACTTGGGAAGAACAGTTTTCACTTTACTCGGTTTCGCTTTAGATGAAACACACAAGACGTCATTGTGATGAAAGAATGTAATGTTCTGGTAACGTCTTGGCAAGTGTTTGTTGTTTGCATTACAGTCCTTGATGTGTTGACAAAACTCATCTTCACTTTGAGCTTGTTGCAGGTCTTCAAGCGAGTGATTCGGTACGAGATGTACTGAAGTTGCTTCCGAAACAGGAAATTTCTCTGGTAACGCAACACTGGCAGACGTGTTGTGTTCTTCAGGAACATGTAGAACATGAACAACATGCGAAACTTGGTTCAAGTAACAGGTACCATTGAAGACCATAGAAGATTGCAGAGGTTCCGCCACTGAGACAGGAATGAATAGTTCAGTGTGGCGAGGACTAACAATGTCTCTCTTGGTGCAAGCGACAGAAGTTTTAACAGATGGCACTGGTTGAGGAATGGTCAATGACAGTCCATCTTTACTGAATTTGAATGCAGCAGCTTGTGCACTTAGGAAGTCCACACCAAGAATAGCCTCATAGTACGGACAAGCACTGCGTGGTATGACAAAAAATGTGTGGGAGAAATGACGATCTTTCATGTCAAAATGTAGAGGAATTTTATGTCGAATCACGATTGGTTCGCCGGTGACACCAGTCATTCGCACTGCTGGAGTTACAGCTTGATATTTACGAGTCAGTTTGGACTTTTGACACCACTCGTCTGTAACTAGTGACATAGCAGCACCTGTGTCTACGAGACATGGCAAAGTCAGTTCGTGGATTTGAACATTGACAATCGGAAGTTCAGGAGTTGAGGAAGGACTCTCAGCAGCGACCATGTTGAAGCTGACACGCTTTGGACGGATAGACGGCTAGTTGTCTCGTTGACGACCAGACTGAGAATTTGACTCCGACTCTCTGGTATTTCCATGAGAAGAACGAAATGAGGAATTTCGACGCCAATTAGAATTGTTATTTCCAGAATTGAAGGAATTTTGAGATGATCGTGGAAAATTACTCTGAGAACGAAAAGAATGATTTTGTTTTCGACATACCCTGTATGAGTGACCAGGAATTCCACAATTAAAACAGATGAGGCGAAGAGAAGTCTGAAGAGAACGTGTGTGCCTCGTTTGTGGTTCAGGAAATTTTTGTGTTACTTGCAGTTTTTGCAATTGTTCCTCGAGAGAAGAAATTCTGTTCAGAAGTGTGGGAACAAGTGAATCTGAAAGTGAAGGTGCCTGTGATGGCATAATGTTTTCCTTAGAGGAAGAAGAAACCCATGCAGGTTTAGAACTAGCCTGCTCGATACGGTAGGCTAAGTCAACTGCCTCTCGAAAGGTTGCTGAAGTGTGTCACGATAATTTGTTATGGCCACCGGTTCATTCGGTGTGACCTGAATAGCATGTCGAGCTAGTGACTCAAGACGATCAGCAAAATCTCTGACTTTCTCAGAATCTGATTGTGTTGTTGTTGTCAATTGAGACAACACTATCTCAGGTCTGTCAGATGAAGAAAATCTGTCTATTACATGAGTACGGAATTGTTCATAGGTCATAGAGTCTATCAAGTGAGAGCTTGACTGAATGTGAGCAAGTACAGCTCCAGAACATTTCTGTAATGCAATCTCTTTCTTAGTATGAGCATCCCAATTCGCCAAGGCTGATGCACGATCAATTCTTGAAAAAAAATCAGTCACTGTCAAACCTGAATTTGTTCCATCAAATACGGGTATGAAATTGTAAGTGCCTACTATGATTGGAAACATGTTAAACTGCTGGACATTCTGAGCTTGGGCTTCCTCGTGAGCCATGATGTAGTGTGAAAAAGAAAAAAAAAATTAGCCGACTCTCAATAAACACGTAAGGAGCAAATGTGTAAAAAAATATGAAAAAAGAAAAATTGTGTAAGGTATCTCGCCTGGAAAAGTGTACAGGCGGCAGCCTTTACCGTTTTAAGAACGATAGAGGGGACGAGAAAGAGGAGGATCACACGTCAAATATTTAGTGGTTGTGACCACTACAAGAACAAAATATAGAGTCCTCTCAAATCCAAAATGTACCTCAATGTTTGTGAATTTATACAAGTCAGTGTGAAATTATCCCTATGTGTATATAAAAAAAATCTGATTGGGAACCAATCGGCTAAACAGTGATCACGAAACAACACAACCAACGAAACACGAATAAAATTTTCCAACGAAGACATGACACGAGTTGCGAGGGAGGAGACAACGAGGAAGAAAACAAAAAAGCGAAGCGTGTCCTTGAAACAAATAGTGCGATCGTCCCTCAGAAGGAGAAAAAAAACGAGTTTTCCCTCACACATAGACTCATCCAAAAAGGAAATAGAAATGGCGCTCAGGTTTAAGTCTTGACAATTCAACTCAATCAAGAGAATCAAATCATACATTTAACAAGAAAACAACAAACAGCGGAAAAAAACAATCATATTAGTTTGTTTTTTTTTACCAATTATGTAAACTATGGAAAAATACGCTAGCACAAATACGTTACAACGATTGAAAAATAATAATTACGACAGTTCAGTATAGTTACGCCAAGTTAATCCTGACAATATTTAAGTGCCACACAACCCAAATACACCACAGATTCGCCGGTCGACGGCACCACTATATGTTGAAGCTGTAACTTACGATATTTTTGATATTGCATGGAAATCATGAACAGGACATTGCGAAAATAATAATAACCTTTCCGATTAGAGAATTACTATTTAATTTTATTCATTCATTGAAAATACTTCGACACGGTGCATTACACTAAACTCGATACAATTTATATTCAACATGGACACTCTCACTCCACCAAAATACAACAAAAGAAAGGTCACACAATAATTATATATAGTTTGAATCACTCACCGTCATCTCAGGGCAAAGTTTCTTGCATCCCCTACATTGATGGATCTCAACCCGGGGTTAGGAGGAGAGAGAGAGTAAATTAACGACTCTTCAAACGCGACATGTTGGTCGATCAACCTCCAGCAATACTCTCTGGCAAAAGCCTCGTGTGTTCCCAAACCAAGTTGGTGAAGAACCTCTGCCATTGGTCAAAGGCAATCCACTGATTTCTGTAAGGGGTTTTCATTGGCCCAGAGGCACAATGTCTGTCTGTAGAGTTGTGATTGTGTTATGTAATACGTACTTATTCGGTGCTCAAGTGCGTCTTAGAAATACCTGGTGAGGGAAAGGAGAGCACACGTGTTGCATCCCATGTATGTATGTATGTATGTATGATATGTGGTTTCTCAAAGAGAAGACGAGAGGGGAGAGAGTGTGTGTAAGGTGCACTCGTGACACAAGCACATCATGTGTTTCCGATGCCAGCGGTGGGAACACCATTCTTCAGGATGCAATGCACCCGAGAGGTGCGTAAAATGCATTAAGCAACACGCAACAAGAGACTGTCCGAACGTAAGCGGGGTCAACCAACCTCAGTACGTAAACTGTCACAAGTTCCACACAGCGAACTTTAAAAACTGTGTATTCCCTCCATACAGTAAAAGCTTCAAACTAGCAGAGAAGGCGAAGCGCCCGAAACCCACCAAGGGTATCCAGAGTGCAGCGGAACCGACTCCAACGCCAGTAGTTGTAATTCCGACAACAACTGAAATATCTACATCTTACTCGCCAGACACCAGTCTGGACGACGAAGAAACCGATCCAATGGACTTGCTTAAACTGGCCTTCCAGGACGTAATGGTCAAACTTACTGACGAAGATGGGCTCTCCAGAAACGATGCCATCCTCGAGATCCGACAGACTCTCTTCACCACCCAAGAATGGGTGAAGGCAGTGCTTTCAACTCTAGAGAACCAGAAAGCTATGGAAAATTTCGAACGGCGGTTGAGGGAAAGACGCCGACAAAATTTGTCGAAGCAATCCAACGCTTAATCCCTGGCAACTAGTCTCCGGCCGGACCCTCCCTCTTTTTTCCTTCCCCTCTCTTTTTGTAGAAATGTTTTTTTCCTCTCTTTTTCTAAATGTCTTTTTTTTTTAATCTTATTTTTTATTCTTCCCTCTTCTTGCAAAAAATTCAAAAAAATCAAAAAATTTTGAAAAAAAAAATCTCTCTATTTCTCTTGTTATTCCTTTCACCACTGGACTTTGTTTTTTCCTGCTATCATTCTCTTTCACAGGTCAACAGCCAATCCAGCGAAGGCGAGCTCCTGGTCAATGGCGTTCCGCTGTTGGACTTCGGCTATTTTCTCTTTTTTCATTTCAGGTGCTGTTAGGACTCGGCGGCATTTTGCTCGCGAAAAGATTTTAAATGGCTGGAACTTGAACTCCCAAATTTGTCCCTACACCTCATCTTACACACACTTTTTCACACATTCACATACACGCTCCAAAATAGGCCACTCTCTTAGTGGCCCGCTTCTAAGACCAGAAGAACGGACATAAAAAATTGCGCCGCGGAACTGGCAAATCAATTTTAATTCAGTTCAGTTCAGCTTATTCATTGACAAAACTTCCAATAACCAAAGTAAAAAGCATGACTTGAATAAAACAAAAAATACATCCCAATGGAGTATAACAACTTTTGGGACCAGAGTTTTAGTGCACCAACCATTAACTCATTACCCAAGTTGTCGCCTAACGTCAATAAAAACGTTTTTTGGAAGTCATAAAATGTCTCAAACATGACGTGATAAAATGGTCATTATGTCCAATTTGGAAACGTCAAAAAATGACCATTTGCCAATAGTTAGACTTTCAGAAGATAGATGGCGCTATTCGAAGAGACGGAGAAAAAAATATAACGTTCAGGCGCAGGTCGGGCTCGAATCCAGTGCGTTCGCCTCTATGTATCTCACGTCACGCCTTTACCGATCGCGCTGTTATTTAATAAAGTAAAAGTATTGATTAGTTATATTACACACCGTTCAATTTCTTGCTGAGTTTAGCTGATGACAGTTATTTTTTCGTTTTCTTTTATTTTTTTATATAATTATTTGCGTTATTTATAATTATTGAAAAAAAAAGATTTTAAAAAAATCATTTTTTTAGTCAACGTACTCGTCAAAGAATTCGTTGCATCTTTTTCAATTGTTGCCAGATTTCACAGATCCTCTGATCTGCCGTAAAAAAACATGATATGGATGCAATTATAATTTATATAACTTGTTGATAAATTTATATGAACAATTACAATTGAAAAATTTTGCATTTCCATCCAAAACAAAATTGCAATTAAAAGTACTTCATTTATCTTGTGACAATCAGTAACGAATAGGCCTAGGGTAATTTTGAAACACCCTCTGCAATGAACATTTTGCATAATTTTGATCCGGAACAGAATTTTTCAGTTGGAAAGAAATTCGTGATTTACACTGCTCAAAACAATTAAGGGGAGCAAGCAAAAAAAGTGAAGAAAACCGTGCGAGACAGCCACGTATTGGCATACAATGGATAGTACACGCGTATCAATGCGCAATACAGAAAAAAGACGTAAAAAAATTTGGAATTAAGCTTTAATTCTTTGAAAATATGGAAAAAACATGAAAAGATGATTTTAGGCAACAATTTGGTTACGTGTAAACGATAAAAAAAAGTACTGTTTAGACATGATGCATGAGTTTTAATAGGGCGTGTGGTCTCATCGAACAGCTAAGACTGCTGCACACCTGTTTGCCATGGATGCGATGAGGTTATCGATCAGACTTTGCGGAATACTGTTCCACTCCTCAAGAAGTGCAATCTGCAAGTCTCGGACAGTAACAGGCGGCCTTGGTCGCGCAGCAATGCGTCGTCCGAGCATGTCCCAAACATGCTCTATGCGGTCGGGCATTATCATCCTGGAAAACAAAGGAATCTCCAATGGCTCCAGCGTAAGGGATGACATGAGGTCGCACTATCTCGTCTGCATACCTTCGGGCCGTCAAAGTGCCATTCCGAATGATATGCAGGTCCGTACGTCCGCCTATGCTGATTCCTCCCCATACCATCCAACCAGCTCGTCTGTATTGTGACCTTTCACGAACGAATGAGGGGTTATTTCGAGTGCCCGTCCCTCCATACCAGAACACGTCGGGTGTCGCACTCCAGACTGAATCGGGACTCGTCTGTAAACAGCACTTGGCTCCAATCATGTTGCTCCCAATCTCGATGTTCAGCAGCCTATCTTCTTCGGGCCGCACGGTGGCGTGGGGTCAACGGAATGCAGACCATTGGCCTACGTGCATAGAGCCCTCCCTCATGAAGCCGATTACGTACTGTTTGGCTGGACACCCTTCGTCCTGTTGCCAAGAGCAACCGTCTTTGCAGCTGCGTAGCATTCTCTGTTCTGTTTCGATGGGCTGTTAACCGTATATACCGGTCATCAGTTGCTGTAGTGGCGCGTGGCCGACCTTGCACTGGTCGACGTCTAACATTTCCTGTTTCTTGGAATCGATTCCACAGCCTTGCAACAACACTTCTGGCGACTCCAACAGCGTCCGCGACACTACGTTGTGTTTGCCCGGATTCCAGTCTGCCTATAACACGCCATGCCATGGATTCCGGTAAATCACGTTGTTGAGACATCCTCAAGTCACCTTGTCTCAAAAAAAAAAATACTGCGCAATCGAATTTCACAGTTACGGCAGTAAAACAGACGGTTCTGCAACAACCCGATTTCTGCCCTTATCTCCTTTTTCTGGTTTTTGACGTCATGAACTTTGATTTGCATATGAAGTTTTCTTCTTCAGTTTCCTGCTAGGCTTTAAATTATGGATGATTCATTTTATGTTACTTATCGGTATACGTCTTTGCGTAATTTTGTTAAAACCATGTGCTCCCCTAATTGTTTTGAGCAGTGTATATGACGCAAAATCATTTACGCCATAAAAAATCACGTCATTTCATGACCTTCATGGCTAATAAGGTCATGAAATGACCTGATATTTCATTAAGGTCATCAAGAATCACGTTATTTCCTGACCTTTATTATTCGTGGTCATTAAATGACTTTGAAATGACGTGATTTTTTTTTACTGACGTCATTCAGAGAAAATGACCAAATTTTCACGTCATATTTGACGTCAGGCGATTACTTGCGTAGAGGCAACCGAAAGAGGAGTACTTTTGATCCCCGTCTAATAGAAAGTTTGTATAGTATGAAAAGCCTAAATAAAGTTTGTTTCATTGAGTACATTTGTTTTTTTATGTGTTTTCCCGAGACTTTTCATTAGAGAATTGGGGTTCTAAAATGTTTAATTGTAAAAAGGGGTCATGTCTGTATCAGATTTTACTCTCTCGTGGCTATTCTTATAATAATAAGTAATAAAAATTTAAAATCCTCTCTCAGGGCTTCTTTAAAAGTATTCCACTGCACTTAAATTTTTTACTAAAAAAAAATTTTTAGAGATGATATACGTTTTTTACCTCTCCTGAAAACTTGAGAAAATGTGACATGACCCCTTTTTCCATTTAGCGATTCATTTAATATGTGTGAATCAATATTCTGATTTAAATTTGCAATGATTAGGTTGATCATGTTTGCTCGTGGCAAACGGGAAAATATGAGAGATTGCCAATTTCCACCAAAAATGATGCCAAAACTAAACAAAGTTGCTAACAATCACGGGAAATGAAGGTGCCACGTCAAATTATGGTTGAATTGAGAAGAAGTTATATTTCTTCTCGATGGGTGAATGAATGACATGATAAATGTGCGAGATGAATATTCTTATTTGTAGTCTTAATTGTCATAGTATAATTTCTGAGTTGGGATTTTATGCGTTGATTTGATGAATAAAATGAGGAATAAAAAGTCAAGTTGGGTTCGTTGAAAACAAGTAGAAAACCAAGACATTTTTGCAAAAAAGTCGGGACAGCCAAAAAATATCAAAAGAAACCGGGACTATCCTGAGAAAAACGGGACATACGGTCACATTAATAATTAAAAAATATAATTTAAGAGTTAAAAATTTAAATCACTGATTTTAATAAATAATAAAAATTCAAGTAGGATTTGTGTAAAAAACCGAGACGGAAATAAAAACTGAAAAACGGGACTGCCAGGAAATACTAGACGTATGCTCATCATATAATATATATATAGTGGCCACCCTAGAATCACTGGCAATTAGGGTGACCATACACTCAGGGCCGTCTTTATTCTAGGATACACTCCGTATATTTTGTTTTTTTTGGCCGTCCCGGTTTTCCCCGTCTTTTACGCGAAGCCTACTTGGATTTTGTTTATTGACGTCAAAGATTGAAATTATTTTTCAACTCATAAATTATATTATAATAATTACAGCTATAAATGAAAATATTAATCTTGGTGAACTTTTTCTTTTCGTGGAATTCATTTTAATCCACTGCAATTTGCTGTAATGCTTCATTTCCCGCCATTTTTCCGTAATTTCAACAATATTTGGCAACTTTGTTCGGTTTTGGCGTCATTTTCGGCGATGTCCTGTATTTGGAATCCCAATTTCCCTCGAGGAAATATGGTTAGCCTACTGGTAATATAGTGATTAATAAGTATAATTAAATCGCTTATTTTAGAAACTCCATATGTGACAAAAAATTCGAAATTGAGTTAATACTGGTTTCTTGTAGTTGATTGATAGACGCTTCATTTGTTGCAAAAACCCGCTCTTTTTTTGAAAGAACATTTTTATACCCCTATTTTGCGTCCCTGAAACATTCGTGTAGATTAAGACGCCTTCATATACGGGGGTTCTAGTTTAGATTAGTGCAGAAGAGATATAAACTAGATCACTTATACGTGCGGTGACCATACATCCCGTATTTTCCAAGACAGTCCTGGTTTTTCTCGTATTTTCGAAGCTAACTTCACTTTTTATTCTTCAAATCAACGATTAAAATTCTTTCCAACTCCGAAATTACATTACAATAATTACGACCACAAACAAGAATATTCTTTACACATTCGTATTTTTTTTTAATTCACTAAAATTTGAAGTGTCCGTCGAGCCATATTACTGGAGAGAACATGTCAGCGGTCTCCGCCCTGGCAGTGCTGAGAACGGTGTCTCCAAACATCTCCGTCGGAAGATCACGTGACTCGTTGCAAACAAACACGATCCCCCATAGAGATCAATGTTAAAATTGCCGATTTTAGCATAGAAATGCGGAAATTCAGTGGGATTTTCCACCACATCAGTCATTTTAAAAATTGAATTGAATCTTTGGTTTTCGAAATATTGAGTTTGCTTATGGAGATACGGAGCCCAGAAAAGTATTTCTTAAACTTCAACTGACGATTCACTACTAACGACATCATATTTGATATCGTTACAAAAAAGAATAAAAAAAATAGTCAAATGCAAAAAACCGTATACTATTGGCGAAGAACTCAAGACTTCTTTGATTACTGCTTTCTGAGAACTGTTAGGCCAGTCTGCAGGAAATACTAGAATGAAAGGCATTCCATTGTCAAATGACACCATAAAAAGGTGCATATCCGACATGGCACTAGACACCGAAATGCAACTCGTAGAAAAAATTAAGATGTCAAAATTGTTCGCAATACAACTGGATGAATCCACTTGTGGCGCTACTTGTCTTGTACAATTTTTATATTTTTATTATATTTTTTATGCCACTTACTAGCTAGGCATTATCTAGTGTGTTCTTGTATTGGAGTTCAGTCTGGCTCCAACTGTCGACCGAACATGTCGTAAAAGTCTCTCTCTCTCTTCTATTAAATAACTAAAAAAAGAAAGGAGTCATGACTGTATGTTTCCGAAATAACAACCAGACACATCCACCAGCACTAGCATCACCATAGTACTGGTGACCCGCGTAAAGCAGATGTTTGACAGCCACGAACTCGAAAGCAGACGAAAACAAGTACTCTTTCTCGCTTCGTAATATGATACTTGCTGCCTTTCTTCTTTTTTTCCCTGTGTGTGGTGCGTTTGCTGACTGATTGAGGGGGGCATCTCCTCAATTCTCTTCCTGGATTGTGCTGAACTTTTTTTGGATATGCCGAACGCTACCGAAGAAACAGGTATGTCTTCTGAATTAGAACTTTCGCGTGTTTCTTTTCGCGCGCCCTCGATTTGGAAATCCGATGTCGATCTTTGGTTTCTTCAGATTGAATCGAACTTTAAAATTGCCGGAATTACTGATCCTAAAACGCAATTTCACTGTGTTGTGACAGCTCTCGATGTTGAAGTGTTATCATATGTTAGTGATTTGATCATAGCTCCTGTTACAGACGATTCTTCCAACCAGTTAAAAACACGCATTTGTCAACAGTTTTCACTGTCGGAAACTTCCCGCTTACGAGTTCTACTCCAAGAGCTCACTCTTGGGGATAAGCGACCTTCTCAGTTGTTTCATGAGATGCATACATTAGCTGGCAAGAAAATTTCAGATGAAGTGCTTAAAACCCTTTGGTTACAACGTTTGCCTATCCATACACAGCAGATACTTTCTGTTAGTAAGGATACATTGCCGGTTTTAGCAGAAATGGCAGATAAAATTACCGAAGTCACTGGGCACTCACCGACTATTTCTGAGGTCAGCCGTAATGAAACCATCAGCTTGCAATCACTTCAAAGTCAAATTTCGACTTTGACCGTTGCTGTTGACCGCTTATCCCGCTATAGAGAGAAAAATTTTAACAAAAAGGGAAGAGTTCGTTCAAATTCTCGGTCTAGAGAGAGGTCTAGTGGTGATGGTACACCCAAACGTAAACCTTATTGTTGGTACCATTTCAAATTCGGTCGAAAAGCATCAAAATGCATTAAACCCTGTGATTGGTCGGAAAACTAACTGGCCCATCTGTTTTGGCGACAGCAGGTGATGGCCGGCGTTTAGTTCGCCTTTTTGTTCATGATCGAAAATCCGGTACTGGTTTTTTAGTGGGCACAGGCGCTAGCATTTCGGTTTTCCCACGAGATACACAGGTACATAAAGCAGCAGATACAAACTTTTCGCTATACGCAGCTAATGATACTAAAATTTCTACGTATGGTTGCAAATCTTTATCAGTGGATTTAGGGTTACGCAGACTATTTAGATGGTCCTTCGTTATAGCTGATGTTAATCGCCCGATATTAGGTGCTGATTTCTTAGAACATTATGGTCTATTAGTTGACGTAAAAAAGTCTCGTTTGATTGACAGTTTGACTTCACTTTCAATCAAATGTAGCAATGCCAGTTGCCCTACATTAGGCTTAAAGACCATTAGTGGAGATTTGCCCTACTTGAAAATTTTATCTAAATTTCCTAATCTAACGAATCCTTCTATGCTTGGCGCTACTTCTAAAAAACACTGCGTTACACATTGCATTACTACTAAAGGTTCTCCTGTCTTTACCAAAGCCCGCAGACTTTCTCCAGAGAAACTTGCTATTGCAAAGCGTGAAGTTCAAACGCTAATGGATCAGGGCATACTGAGACCTTCAAAAAGTCCATGGGCAAGCCCGATACACATTGTTCCTAAACGTAATGGAGAATACCGTTTATGTGGGGATTACAGAAAACTTAATTCTATAACGTGTCCAGACAGATATCCTATACCACATGTTCATGATTTCAGTTACGGTCTGCAGGGAAAAAACATTTTTTCTAAATTGGACTTGGTTAAGGCTTATCATCAGATACCTTTAGATCCCGAGTCTGTTGAAAAAACTGCCATTATTACCCCATTCGGACTTTATGAGTACTTATATATGTGTTTTGGATTGTCTAATGCGGCACAATCATTCCAACGGTTCATAGATATTGTCTTAAGAGACTTGAACTGTTATGCATATTTAGATGACGTACTAGTTGCATCAGCAACAGAAGAAGAACATCTTAAAGATCTAGAATTGGTTTCTGAACGTTTAAACAGTTTTGGTATAATTCTTAATCCTGATAAATGCATATTTGGGAAATCTGAGATAGAGTTCTTAGGATTTTTGGTTAATAGCAACGGCATTTCTCCTTTGCCAGAAAAAGTTGACATTCTTCGTAATTATCCGCTACCAAAAACGGTTGATGAACTTCGAAGATTTCTAGCAATTCTCAACTTTTACCACCGTTTCTTAAAAAACGCAGCATCTGACCAGGCTCCCTTACACGATTTGTGCAAAGGAAAGAAGAAAAAAGATAAATCTCTCATCGCCTGGTCGGGGGAAACTATTGCTGCTTTCGAAACGTGTAAACATGCTATTACCAATGCAACGCTTTTGGCTCATCCTAAACATGATGCTCATCTTTCGTTGACAGTCGACGCATCAGATTTCGCTCTCGGAGCTGTTTTACAACAAACTTCCGATGGTGTCGTCGAACCACTCTCATTTTTTTCTCGAAAGTTAACGACAACTGAAAAGAACTATAGTACTTATGATCGCGAGTTGCCTGCGGTTTATAGTTCTATTAAACATTTCAGACACATGTTAGAAGGCAGACCATTTACGATCTACAGTGATCATAGGCCTCTAACTTATGTTTTTCACAAAGTTAATGATAACAGCTCTCCCAGACAACGTCGTCATTTAGAGTATATATCACAATTTTCTACGGACATTCGTTACATTCAGGGTGAGCGAAATGTTGTAGCGGATGCTTTTTCCAGATTATCCGAAATTAATTTACCTGACTCGATTGATTACGCAGCTATTGCTACTTCACAGAGTACAGACGCTGAATTAACAGCCCTCCGACAACCAGGTGGGGTGCTCGATATAAAACCTATCAAATTCGGTCCTCAGGGTACAGAACTTTTTTGTGATTTATCCACTGGAATTATCCGTCCCGACGTACCAGAAAAACACCGATATCACGTGTTTACGGTCCTTCATAACCTCGCCCATCCAGGCGTTAAATCAACTGTAGACCTTATTCGTCAACGATTTGTGTGGAGTTCAATACGCAAGGATGTCACACGATGGACCAGGGCGTGCATCGAGTGCCAACGCTCAAAAGTGCATCGCCACACTCGATCTTCCATCGGTGCATACCCTTTGCCCCAATGCAGATTCTCACACATTAACATCGACATTGTTGGTCCTCTTCCTCCTTCTCGGGGTTTCACCTACTGCCTTACCTGTGTGGATCGATACACCAGGTGGGTAGAGGCTTTCCCGATGGAAAACCAAAAAGCAGAAACTGTCGCAGAGACATTCTACTCTGGCTGGATTAGCAGATTCGGAGTTCCGGAATCGGTCACCACCGATCAAGGGAGACAATTCGAAAGTGATTTGTTTCGCGCATTCGTTCGTTTTCTTGGAACTCAGAAAACACGCACGACAGCGTATCATCCGTCCTCTAATGGCATCGTTGAAAGGTTCCACCGGCAGCTCAAAGGTGCCATACGCTGCCATGCCACGGAACGTTGGACTGAAGTGTTACCTACCATACTTCTGTCCATCCGAGCCAGCATCAAACCGGACATCAACACTTCTGCTGCTGAGATGGTTTACGGATCACCATTGCGCCTACCTGGTGAATTCTTCCGCAGTTCCGACTCTCAGCCAACACAGCCGGAATTTCTACGTGCTCTACGAGATCACATAAACACTTTACGTCCGATCCAAACTTCAAGGCATGGGACTCACAACGTTTTCGTTCATAAAGAACTTGCTGTTTCTTCCCATGTGTTCGTGCGGCTGGACACCGTACGAAAGCCCCTTCAACAACCATATTTGGGGCCATATGAAGTGATTGAACGATCTCCAAAAGTATATACAGTGAACATGAAAGGCAAACTAACGAAAATCTCAATAGACAGATTGAAACCAGCATTTTTGCTTGATAGCACTTTTAATGAGCAATCACCGTTCGCTGAACCGAAACAGCCTTATGTAACTCGATCAGGGCGTACGGTTCGTATAAGAATTCCTTGAAATTATTCTTATTTGCATATTTTTTCAAATGAATAACATTATTTTTGTTTTTTGCAACATTTTTTGAAAATTGGTATTATGTTTTGCAAAAAATTTTCATTTTTCAATGTTCTTATATGTATATTATATATGTCTATCATCTATTCTAGTAATCGTTTTTGCATATACATACATTTACTAATTTTTTATCATTTGTAATTTATTTTTTGCTCGACTATTAATTTGTGCATAAGGTATTTTCGTATTGCGTATTTTTTGAATTTTTCGAACAAAATCTTTTTTTTTTGCACATGTCAATGCCATATTAGTTGCCGTAACTATATTGTCAAATCGTCGTAACTATATTATCATATTTTGTACATTGTGCCATATGCCGTCCTTCAGACTCGTGGGGGAGTACTGTGGCGCTACTTGTCTTGTACAATTTTTATATTTTTATTATATTTTTTATGCCACTTACTAGCTAGGCATTATCTAGTGTGTTCTTGTATTGGAGTTCAGTCTGGCTCCAACTGTCGACCGAACATGTCGTAAAAGTCTCTCTCTCTCTTCTATTAAATAACTAAAAAAAGAAAGGAGTCATGACTGTATGTTTCCGAAATAACAACCAGACACATCCACCAGCACTAGCATCACCATACACTCATGTCCAAAACCATTGCATTTTGCTCACATATGTTCGCTTTATTGATCACGGTGATAATGATGTGAAGGAAGACATTTTGAGTGTTTCGGAATTAGCTGCTAACACAACCGGCAACGAAATTTTCAAACTTTTGAATACTTTTATGAAGGATAAAGACCAGGATTGGTAAAATTTGCGTTGGAGTTTGCATTGACGGTGCTGCTAATCTTACGGGTAAACATTCAGGTTTGGTCGCTAGAATCAAAGATATTGTGAGTGACAATAACTTAATATTAATGCATTGTTTCATACCCACTTTCATACCCAGGCAAAAAACCTGGCTTCTAAAAAAATTATTCCTGAACTTAACGAAGTATTGTTGTAATCGATTAAAATAGTTAATTCCATAAAAAAAAACCAGCGCTTTGAATACTAGATTGTTGAGAGTATTGTGCGATGAAATGGACACGATCCCAAAAATCTACTTTTTAATAATAATAATGTGATCAGTACGTATTCCCAAGAGATCGTTACGATCTATCCAGGGAATTTATTAGTGTTAGTAAACATCCATGCCCGACCCGGGATTCGAATCCAGACATGCAGTCAGAAGCTAGCTCCCTAACCACTGGACTGCCAGGCGGCAACGAATTTGGAAGTTTCATTTGGAAGTTCGTTGGCTGTCCAGTGGTAAAGCTCTGAAGAGTATATATGAAGTTCGAAAAGAAGTTCAATTGTTTCCTGTTGGTAAAAAAAGTGATATGTCCCACTACTTTCAGGATAAGAAGTGGGTAGCCAGGTTATACCTCAGCGACATATTTTCTTCTATAAATCAGTTAAATTTGAAACTTCAAGGATGAAGAAACAACCAAGTTTCATTCTTGAAATAAAGTTGAATCATTTGAAAAGAAAAACTGGCTGAAAATGATTGATGAAAATAATTACGAAATGTTTCAGTCATACTCGGATTATGTTATGGAAGATGACTGGCATTCAAGAACTCTTATTCCAGATGTTATTGAATCGCATTTAAAGATGTTACTATTGTCGTTAGAAAAATATTATTCGGCACACGAGGATCCAACGGAAAAATATATGTAGATCGTGAATCCTTTTCTTGAATACAAAACGACAGCAGCCCTTTCTTATCAAGAAACCTTTAAACTAATTGAATTATCATCCGACAAAGAACTGGAAAATACTTATTATTATAAATAAGTAATATTAAATTCTACTAGCCTTGGAAAATTCTGGAAGAGTAAAAAACGAATAATTCAAATTCGCATGAGGCGGCGATGAGACTTTTGTTTTTCTACTACGCATCTTTGTGAAATAGCCTTTTCTACACTGAATGTGCTCAAAAGAAAACAGAAACCGTTTACAACTTTTTGACTGTCTACGTTTGGCTATTACTTCAATTCAGCCCAGGATTAACAAGATAATGGGTAGACAATAACAACAGTCTCCTTAGTGCCATAATCCATAATAAATCACTCTTTTTGAATTTCTAATTTTTGATAAACTGAAGTATTTCGTTTTTAAATTGAAGTATTAATTCGTGCTGGTAGTATAATGTTAAATTCAGAGATATATATATTCGTGAAACTTCATCGATTAAACTATTAATTTTCCTTTTTCTGAAATATCTATTGCGGGTGATGTAGTAACTATACTCGGCTGACTTTTTTGGAGGAGTTACTATGTACACAGATTTCTCTCACTAATTTTATGTCGTAACTAAGACCAAATGCTCAATTTAATTATAGTACAGTGACCATAATTTCACATTATATACACTCATGTCCATAAATTAAGGATAATGCCAGCTCCGGCAAATAAAGGTTCAGAAACAAAAAACGTTACTTATTCATAAAGCTCATTTATTAAACAAAAGATAAAGAACAAAAACGATGGTGTATGTATGATACCATTCATAAAAATTACGATGTTTGCTCCCAGGAGCAATTGTAGAAAATATCTCCTTTACAAAAAACTTACTATTACGTGGTTGGTATGATGGTTAATACATTGTATGTCTCCCATGCGATGAAATACCGTTCGTACAACGCCTAGGCATGCTGAGTATCAAATTATCGATCTGATCTTGGGGAAGATCACTCCACTCAGCAAGTAATGCTCTCCGAAGTTCCGGTACACATGTAGGAGGTGGTTGACAGGCTGCAACTCGTCGGACAAGTAAGTTTTATCGGATTCAAGTCAGGTGAGAATGCTGGCCATTCCATACGGGTTATATCTTCAGATTCAAGGCATTCGTTTACGATGTTTGCTCGGTGAGGACGGGCGTTGTCATCCATAAACACAAATTCTGCGCCCATGGCACCCCTAAACAAACGTACATGTTGTTCCAGAATGATGTCCCGATAAATTTGGGCTTTCGTGGTTCCGGTTTAAACATGCAGATCTGTTCTGGAACCCAGTATAATTCCACCCCAAACGAGCAATACTGCATCACCGTAACGGTGTCGTTCAATGATGCTGTCTTGGTGGTAACGAGTACCTGGCGTTCTCCATATGAAAGTCCGACGTGAATCAGACTGCAAGCTAAACCTGGACTCGTCGGAAAACATCACACAAGCCCACTGTTACGATCAGGGCCGGTCTTAGACCTACTGGCGCCCGGTGCAAAAACAGTAGTTAGCAGCCGCCCCCCCCCCCCAGGCGCGAATCCAGTGTGATGTGTCAGAGGAGGCAATTTTTGCTAGTCATTACGTATTATCATTACCTAGTCATTATCATTCTACCATATTATCAGACTCTAGGTGTGATGATCGTTTCCACCTCTTGGTCGGATATTAAGGGACGAAGAAGTCGGAAAAGCTTCTTACTGCCCCTTTAACTAGGGCTACTGCTATTTAACTAGTAAATAAGCATAAAACCCCAACTTGTTTGATTTGATCATGAGATTTAAAGACATTAAAAAAGCAAAACGCCACACATTTATGCAGGATACTCATCACAAAGAAATCTATCTTCTTCATACTTATTTTAATTGAATTTTATGGTAAAATTCATGTAGTGCACGCTTCGCTCTCCGAGGCCGTCAATCCCTTTGGGAAAGAGTGCAAATCATCCCAAGATGATCTCTCTGGGCAGTCAGCGGTCATGTCTGTCTGTCTGTAGTGCACGCATCACGTACAGGCTAAACTGATATTAAAAGTGGTTTAATTAAAGTGATATTTTTCCGCGTGATTTCTTTCATATTTATAAGACTCATGAACTTCATTTGAAATTATCCCTTTCAGACCCAGTACTAAGAAATAGAAGGGGCAGGCAAACACCAGCTAAAGCACCGAGCCCTGCAACTGTAGCAGGCCCGTAACTATTCTGAGGCAACTCTGGCGGTGCCCCGAGCTGAATGGGAGGGGGCTGCGCTTGTAACTCCTCCTTTTTCTGAGCATAACTATTTCAAGGAGACTCCAAGAAAAGCCTACTCCCGAGAAAGCTCACCTTTCGTCTTAAAAGCATCATGCCCCGCCCCCTCCCGGACCAAGTGGTTTTTCTGAGGCCCTACCTAGTAAATTCTAGAAAATTTTAACTAGATCTCATTTTCGTGAGGCCCCTCTACTCTGAGGTTTTCGGGCCACTCCCGGGTGGGCCCATACGTTAAGACGGCAGTGGGAAAGGGTTATTTTTTATCTCTCTGTAGATTTTTTTTTTTAACCTCAGGGACTTCAATTTCAATGTTAACGCTTAATTCTTGAAGTTTGGGATGAACATCCCCTGATGTTAAAAATGGAATATCTAAAGTGAAAAGAAGCAAACACGCACATTTGTGCATACAGGGTCTAAAAGGATCATGCATAATCACCGGTAAAAGTGATGAAACGTTGCGAAATTAATCAAACTTACCGAGACGATTGATGTTTGTGAGACTTGTACAGAGCTAACTGTTCTGAAAAAGGAGTTATATCTATGGTTCTATTATTTCGAATTTGCACAGCTAATCGTAACTTCCAACTGTTCTTCCTACATCTTTTAATGGCAACAAAAGACCACTCACAATCTGCTCCTGGAAAATCTCACATTTCTGTCTTTCAGATGTTATCTTTCCATTTCCTAAGAACTTAGTTCCAGAACTTCTTTTTTTATTGTTTCGCGGCACCCAATCCAAATGTTTTCCAATATGTTTTGTATGCAATATGTTTCCCAAATGTTTTCCACTGTGCCTCAAATCGTAATTAATATATAAGCTTACCTTACAGTTACAGGCAACTAGATTAAGTTCACACTATGATTCTCAAATAATGTATAACCTAGTGGAAAAATTTCATGTTTTAATAAACTGGCACACTTTAATTAATAAGTCTATTTGGTGAGACATATCGCTCTTACACCTAGTACGTTACCACAAGGTGCAAAACAATGCTGTGAAGCATATGTTAGGGACAACGATACCAATGGAATAAAACAATACATATTTTGCACCTCAAAACTTATTCTTAGTTTCAAAAACAGAATTGGGGGTTGGGGGTCATGATTGCTGAACATGGTTTGCAAAGCTATTTAAAAAAATCAAATTGAATTTCCAACATACATTCCTCACTAGTTTCTTGAAAGGGAAAATATGTCTTTTTAGAGTCCCGTTTTGGCCACACCTTACCAAGGCCTCTTGTCTAGGAGAAAAGCCGCCAACCTCATAGGAGGCTTTACCGTTACTCACCGGGTATCTGGAACAAGACCCATGAAACTCCAAAAAAGATGTTCAGATGTGTATGTACGGTTTGTTACAATTTTCGACACACACATATGTTGCACTCAGGGGCGGCTCACGACAAAATCTCTACCCGAGCGGGACCTGGTTTTGGGTTCCCTGACCTCCCCAATTAGAAAAAAAAACCTTTGTTGCAATTTCTTCGTTTTGGTGCGTTCAAAGGAACAGCGATATTTTATGTCATAACATATCATGTCGAATTTTTTTTTGCCCTTTTAATAGTAGTATTAGTAATTGGCGCTCCTTCTAGAGCGGCAGAAATCATTTTCCCATGTTTTCGCTCTTTTACTTCGGATTTAAGAGGGACATCACACAAATAAGTTTTCCTAATTTTTTTTTCTTTTTGCGTTTCCTCTTTGGATACCACTCCCGCCCTTCCTAAAGCGAGCAGAAATCATTTTCTGTACTTTCTTTCACTCCTTTACGCCAGATTTGGTGCTCCTACTAGAGGGGGCAGAAATCATTTCCCTTAACTTTTTTTTCGCCCTGTTTACGTCAGACTTGGCGTCCCTCTGATAGCAGGCACAAATAATTTTTCCTAATTTTTTTTTTTTTTTGCCCTTTCTTCGGATTAGACGCCTTTCTAGAGCACACCCAGTCCACTGAGCTGCCTCTGGTTGAACTAATAGGAAAGTCTGGCGAGTCGGGAGACTGGCCAGTGATCGTGGGCGCCGAAGTGCATGGGTTTTCTCGTGTGAGCACATTTTTCTTTCTCCTCGTGTGACAGGTAGGAACGAGGCCCAAGTGCAGGATCCCTATTTAAAATGGTCAGCAAATCATAGGTTTTAATTCATTCATTGTTTTTTTTCAAGTATTTATTCAATATTTTCTTCGAAATACTGTAATATATTGGCGATTCGATTCTGTGTTTTTAATTCAAGTAACACAAGTCGGGGAAAAAAGAGGCATGAAAGGCCTTTGGCTCAAACTATTTCCCACATCAGAAGACATTTTCTAATTCTTGTAACATTCCTCACAACACAGAAAAACACTTTGGCTCTCGTTAGTAGAAAAATTGGGTGACCAAGGGTTGATTCCTCCATTATTTTTATTTTTTACTGCACAAAAAGAGAAAAATTGCGTCTCCCCCCAAAATCTCCTGCAGGGGTAAACGAAAAGTGCTCGATCGAGAGAGCGTGTATTTTTATCTGACCAAAATCGCTATGTACTGTACGTACATATATAGGTGCGCTGCCCATCGATTCTTTTCGTTTCGAAAAATAACCGTAATATTATATACACACAAACCTCCAATTTTTTTCTCATCTTGATAATTTTTCACGTATATTTTATAGTTATTTTTTTAAATAAGTATCTTAAAGATATTTTTCTAGTAATGTATATTTAACACGTTTCGGCGCCCCTTCTCATTTCGCGCCCGGTGCAACTGCACCGGTTGCACTGCCCTAAGACCGCCCCTGATGACGATGTCCACATTGCATGTTCTCTACTCCAGGCTAATCGCTGCCGACAGTCAGTTGCCGTGAGCAGAACACATCTGACAGGCCTGCGAGCATATAGACCAATATCTCCCAAACGTCTGTACATGGTTTGCCTTGAAACTGTGTGTGTGTAAGGGGAAAAACTTTTTCCCCCCTTACCCGTGGCTGCAGATAGCTGACGAGACAGGTCGGATGCTGTGCTCCGTCTGCTTCTTTTGGCAGTTACTGCCAAATACCTCTTCGACATCTCTATTTCTTCAAATCAATAGTTATTTTATATAAACAACAACATTCTTTAACTTTGAACACCTTTCGTTCTTTTGCAAGAATCAACTCCACCTATTTACTCCCTAGAATCTATAAAACGATTGGTAAGCAAGCAAAAAAGTGAAGAAAACCGTGTGAGACAGCCACGTATTGGCATACAATGGATAGTACACGCGTATCAATGCGCAATACAGAAAAAAGACGTAAAAAAATTTGGAATTAAGCTTTAATTCTTTGAAAATATGGAAAAAATATGAAAAGATGATGTAGGACAACAATTTGTTTACGTGTAAACGAGAAAAAAAAAGTACTGTTTAGACATGATGCATGAGTTTTAATAGGGCGTGTGGTCTCCTCGAACAGCTAAGACTGCTGCACACCTGTTTGCCATGGATGCGATGAGGTTATCGATTAGACTTTGGGGAATACTGTTCCACTCCTCAAGAAGTGCAATCTGCAAGTCTCGGACAGTAACAGGCGGCCTTGGTCGCGCAGCAATGCGTCGTCCGAGCATGTCTCAAACATGCTCGACTGGATTCAGGTCAGGAGAGAACGCTGGCCATTCCATACGCTGTATTGTTTCAGCTTCAAGCATGTTCTCCACCAGACGAGCTCTACGCGGTCGGGCATTATCATCATGGAAAACAAAGGAATCTCCAATGGCTCCAGCGTAAGGGATTACATGAGGTCGCAGTATCTCGTCTGCATACCTTCGGGCCGTCAAAGTGCCATTCCGAATGATATGCAGGTCCGTACGTCCGCCTATGCCGATTCCTCCCCATACCATCCAACCAGCTCGTCTGTATTGTGACCTTTCACGAACGAATGCGGGGTTATTTCGAGTGCCCCTGTCCCTCCATACCAGAACACGTCGGGTGTCGCACTCCAGACTGAATCGGGACTCGTCTGTAAACAGCACTTGGCTCCAATCATGTTGCTCCCAATCTCGATGTTCAGCAGCCCATCTTCTTCGGGCCGCACGGTGGCGTGGGGTCAACGGAATGCAGACTATTGGCCTAAGTGCATAGAGCCCTCCCTCATGAAGCCGATTACCTCAAGTCGCCTTGTCTCAAAAAAAAATACTGCGCAATCGAATTTCACAGTTACGGCAGTAAATCAGACGTTTCTGCAACATCCCGATTTCTGCGCTTATCTGCTTTTTTTGGTTTTTGACGTCATGAACTTTGATTTGCATATGAAGTTTTCTTCTTCCGTTTCCTGCTAGGCTTTAAATTGTGGATGATTCATTTTATGTTACTTATCGGTATACATCTTTGCGTAATTTTGTTAAAACCATGTGCTCCTCTAATTGTTTTGAGCAGTGTATTTCATATCTTATCCCTAAATTCTATAACTCTTTGCCTGATCAACTCCTTAACAATAATACTTCATTATTAATTTAAAAAAAAAAACTAAAATGCTACCTGTTTTCAATAAATAATATTGATGAGTTTTTTTAGGATGAATTTCCCACCTATTACATCTTTTCCTCAAATGGAAAGAAAAAAGGGTAATTTTTTTCCCTCCTTACATTTGGACTTACTTTACATTATTTTTTTTTTAATTAACTTCTTCCCCCTTACTTATTTTTTTTTTTTTACAATCGAAATATCATAATCACATGCCTGCGGCCACCATGACCTATCATGTTATATTGTGTTCAGTTTTTCTTTGTTTTCTTTTTACTTTCTGTTCACTCATGTTCTGTCAATTATTTTTTATTTATTTATTTTTATGTTTATAAGTTTCATATCAAATTGTAAATTTTGATTGCCAGTAAGGGCCATTTGGCTCCTTGGTAATTTTTTCTCTCCTTTTTTCTGTATTCCTCATTTCTGACTAATAAAGTATTGTAAATACCGGTCTTCATTCGGCGTTGTAACTCGGGGGCGACCTGTACTGTAACGTCTACTGACATTTCCGTTATCTTGGAATCGTTGCCAAAGCCTAGAGATGACACTTTGGGCAATTCCAAGTTCCTCGGATACTTCCATCTGAGTACGCCCACATTCCAGGCGGCCGATAATTCTACCACGTAAAAAATCATCCACATGCGTCCTCTGTGTCATAACTATTCGCTTATGGCACTGAGCGCCTTACAGAACTCTTGTGAACAATTTCACTTCTTTGCCACCATTCCTTATATACCCCTCTCTTACACTCTTGTTATTGTGACGTACTATCGGCATCATCTGGTGGCTTCCTGAAATTTGCAGATCATTCTTGCAGATGTGTGAGATAATTCTACAGGCGAAATTTTTTCGCTGTTCTCAGAACAAACATTTATTATGACGACACATAATTATTTGGGTTAATAAAGAAGGAAGACATAGGAATTTTGAACCTCACGCTTTCGTGTGTAGTGACTCTCTGCTGTTGTTTTCCAGACGGTCGTCTCCAGTAGCTGTGATCACGTGATACACTTGAGGTCGTTGACCAGACTCTTAGGGGTCGTCTCCATGAGATGCTACTACTTATAATCACTGGAAAGGGAGCGTGTAAGAGGTAATCGTGTACTATGGAGTAGCATCAGTGATCACGAGCACTGTAGACGATCTGGAAAGTGGACAGTACGTCCAGAACGAGTGTTCTGACTGGCTTCACAGAATCAGTCGTGAGTCTGTCAGTCGGAACTGCAGATGGTGTGTTTGGAGATACAGGTACCGGCTCCACCGTCGGATTGATGAGAAATGCTGATTTAAGCTGATCGGCTGACACCGACACTGTGCACGTTGAAAACTTTGTCAATATGGCTGTTCCAGAGGACGTTTTGTAGCATTTCCTATAGGCTACGTCCCGTGATTCGTTCATCCATAGTGTAATTAAATCATTTATTATTTCACATTTATGTTATATTATGTTACGTTAATTAAATAGATCAATTTTAAATATAGTTGAACACAACTGCCAGATTCTCGATACATAACATGTAAGACCTCACCTAATTATGTCAGCAAGTATCCTTCAGGCTAAGAGAATCCTGACGATCTCTCTGAGGAATCAAGACGATAATGTCGGCAAGATCGCGATTCACCAATCGGCACATCGCTTACACGGCACACAAGGTTAGACGTTAGTTGACAGGAAGTCGCAATCACATCTCTGCCGGACGATCAGCTTATCACCATGTGAACTTATCATGAATAGCAAGAACTCATCACTAACTACTCGGTCCAGCCGGAGTAGCACGAAATTCGACACTTAAAAATATTAATTGAACATGGTTAGAGTTTGCTCACAATACCATGTGATATTAGTTGGTTAGAGTGACAGCTTCCTGCTCTACACTCAGAACTGATTTGATGACGAAGCAAGATGAACTGCAGAACGAATGAACTCCTGAAACATCAGCCAGTATATATAGCGGCGGAGAACAGGTTTTGCGATGGACCAATTCGGCGCACGGAGAAAACTATGACGTCACTCGATGTATTTGCATATTGTGACGCGGCTTGTATATAATTATCGGAATAGCATTATTTTTCTATCGGTGGCAACAGGCTCAACAAGATGGAGGAAGTTGATCAGGCTTCTCCCTTTGTTGACAAGGCTATGGAAATTTGAGATAGTGGAATCGTAATGACGGAACGGAAGTCCTCGGGTATCTCCGCCCGTGAGACAAGGTAAATAGAAATATTAATCACATTTTATAAATGCATATTTATATCATTACAGTATAAATAGCGAAAAATAAACATATCACCGAAAATCGCGTGATTCGAACGGGTCTTCTCCCGGGAGACCACTCTGTGTTAAGGTTAAAGTAAGGTTAATGGAACACAAAGCCCTAAGGGCGATATGTTAGTTTCACCCTATCAGTTTTTACGAAAACGTGAAAAGTAGCTTTCAGATCATAGTAAATAATTGTAGAATGTCCTTCATGCCGTTTGATTGGTTGCGGCTGGAAAGCTTGGACGTGAGTTCTCAGCATTTGCAGAAACTCGGAAGCGTCAGTTGAGTTGGAATTAGCTCGTGCTTGGAAAAATTCACCAGATAATCGTAAAGTTTCTCCGTATAGTGCTTCTGCAGGTGTGCACCCCAAATCTTGTTTCAGAGAGCAACGAAGACCGAGCAGAACTGTAGGTAATTCTTCAGTCCATTTTATGGGTTTGATGGCAGCATTTCAACGCGGCTTTGAGAGGGCGATGCCCAACATACCATTCGCCTTAGGATGGTATCCAGTTGTCCTCACCCGTTTTGCTCTGATGAATTTGGACAACTACCGGAATAGCTGCAATTCGAATTGGCGACATTGATCAGTTACAGGTGTGCCGTATCGAGAAATCCAGGTGGAAAGAAAAGCTGCAGCTACCGCGGTTGGTGTGATTTCGCTGAGAGATACCGCTTCTGGCCATCGTGAAAACCGGTCTATTATTGTTAGGCAATAAGAATATCCATCGGAAATGGTCAGTGGGCCAATGATATCCAGATGAATCTGTTAAAATCATTGGGAAGGTTCCACAAACGATTGTAGTGTGGATCTTGAGCACTTTTATACTTTGAATCTTTGGCATAGTATGCACACTTTTGTCCATTTAGCACAGTCTTTAGCTGGACATGGCCAAATAAATCGCTTTCTGACCAAATTAACAGTAAGTCTAAGGTCCTCCTCACACGGGGAAACTAAAATAGAGCTCGAGTTGCTTCAACTTGAGAGTTGAGTTGACTTGAACGAGTCGAGTTGCACGTTCTCCCTCACACGATGCTACTAAAAAAATATTCAAAGCCCGGGAAATTGATAAAAACGCGCAGTCCATAGTTCTCCTTCGTATCTTCTGGTACTATCTTGTCAACCGGGATAGGAAAAATCGCAATTTTTTTATATTTAAATAAAAATCGTTACACAAAGATATAAGTTGAATAGTTTCTATTATAAAAGTGAAATTAAATGAAGTGATTTCAATGGAAAAAAAATCGGAATAAAATGTCTGTTTTTCCGCAATAAGTATGCCTCTCGGTACGTATATGTTGGATCGATAGTTCGTCCTGGAATGGAGTATGCTGTAAGGTTTTGGAGACCATACCTACAGAGGGACATAGACTTGGTTGAAGGGGTGCAGAGAAGAGCTACGCGTGTCCTTATTGGCACACAGGGCTTGAGTTATGAAGAAAGACTTCATTTTTTGAATATGTTTACATTGGATGAACGCAGGTGTCGAGGAGATATGATCGAAGTGTTCAAAATTTTCAATGGGATGGACCATGAACTTTTAGTACACCGCCAATCGACTGCTTTTACAAGGGGACACCAGTATCGATTGGTGAGGGACAATGCAAGGTTATGGTGTCGCAGGGAATTTTTCTCCAATAGGGTTGTTAATAAATGGAATAGCTTACCCCCGGAGGTAGTAAATTGTAACACAATTGACACGTTTAAAAAGAAATACGATAAACATGTTGGGGTAAATCGAGAAGCTATCCATTCTTAGAATAAGACAACCATAAGTATTCTTTATGGGCATTGTATAATATTTTATCATGTGTATATATTGTTTGTAATTTGTGTTAATTGCATTTTTAATTGGGTTGCTGTATTTTTGAAACATATGACAACCATATTTTTATGGCCATCTTTTTATCAGCCACCTCGTTGGGCATTTTGCCTGTTGTGGCGTTGTATTTGTATAAGTTCATTAGTTAAAGTATTGTCACGTAGGATTTTGAGTAGTTTCATTAGATGAAAGGCGAAAGCTACGGTTCCAAGAGGCAGAAAATAGACTGTAGGCAAAACTACAGACAAACAACATGAATTGTTGTTTACATTTGAGGGAATAATTTTCTCCGAATACTCCCACACACAGATGTGCGTGTACGTGACCTAAATTAAACATTCCAAGCAAGGGGGAAAAGCAGGGTACATTGCTATAGAACACGTGCTTGTTTTGGCACATGTTGTGAAAATAGACGGTATTTTGAAAATTTCTGGAGGTGCTTACGCAGGGCCGTTTTCAAGAGCATCATGTGCCCCGAGCCATGTATTTTTTTTTTCCTGGGGCCCTACTTGGCAAATTCACTTGGTTACTCCTGAAATTTTTATCAGATCTAATTTTCGTGATGCCTCATCTTTTGAAATGCTCCGAGGGAGGGAGGGCGTGCCCGGGTGTTTACCACAGACCCGTCATCTGGGAGCTATTGTTCCCCCCCCCCCCGGCTTTCAAAAATACACTAGAAATGGTATATACATACAGTGAGTTCTTTGCCTGCCTCCCCCTTCCGGAAAAAGTTGAAATGATAGGCCTGGTTAACTATTAAATTCAGTGGCGTCAGAACCAGGGGTGCCGGTAATTTGTGGCATGAATCCGAGCATCCCAGAATTGGTACAGAAATTGAAATTTCCGATATAAAACTAAAGACAAGCACCCGCAGTTTCGAAACAATTCCGACGCCCCTGATTTCATCATAATTTCAAAATAATACCAATTTAAATAAAGAAATTGTGTATTTACCTGTGAGCTGAAATTCTGCCGAAATTTCACTATATATCCTTTCAACTGATAATTATAATTATATATATACTCGGGATTAATCTTCAATTTACTCGCACGACGAAAATATGAAGGAATGCTAGAGGCGGTTTCTTGGTTTCTTCAACAAAAGTTGGCGGCGACTAGCATGCCAGTCGCCAAGTGACTGAGTCGCGTTCGATATTTCGTCGGGTATACGCCAATCTCCTCGTGTGAGGGTCTCTAGAGCGATATACGTACTCGTCTCCAGGAAACGGTTTCTCTTATCAGTTGCCGGACTTTAGTTTCCCCGTGTGAGGAGGGCCTAATTCCTGGGTGCGACAGTTTGTGCATATTCCAAAACACATCATATCGAAATTTTTCTGGAATATAAGGTCGAACTTCGCCTGTTGATAAATTGCTGTAGAGCGTTTTAGGTATGTCTGGAAGAAATACTTTCTTCAGTTGCAAAGCTGATTTGCTTTTTAGAAGTTCCTCTAATTCTTTATCCCCCTCTTGTTGCTCAGCGATGGCAGTAAAATCGAGAGGTCCAGGAACTGAAATTCCTGTTATGTGTGATAAGATATCAGCGGAGATATTGTGCGATCCAGGAATATATATGGGAAATGTTCGTTATGAACTGCGATATATAATCTATAACCTTAGCTGTCTGTACTCTGTTCATTCTAACTTGGGTCCTGATGTAAATAAACCGCTGTATCAATTTTTGACATCACCCGCCCCTTCATTACGTGCTCCGAACACGTGCTTTTTTTCCTGAAACGTGACATTGTAAATTCGTAACGAAGAATTTACCTGGAAAATTTTTTTTCACTGTTCTCCAAATTTTGTTGAAATAAAAACTGTTGATAACACTAATTAAAATAGAAAGAGGTATATATCTCCCAAAAAAAAAAATACGATAAGGTATTCCGTCGTTATCATGGCACAGTCCTCAAGAGTTGGGATGACAGGGCTCCATCCCGGACATTGCCTACGGCTAGAGATGAGAATATTCTCCTGGATGTAAAAATTGGAGAATAATCGAGAATATTCATTTTTCTATTAAATAATTTAAATTTTTTTACTAATTTTGTTTATATTGTGAAATATAAATCAGTTTTCATTGCCCGAAACATTTACAATAAAACAACTTTTGGTATAATCACCTGCCAATGACAACTTTAGTTCGAGAATATTCTCCAGGTTATGATGAGAGGGTTTTAAAAGTTTTGTTAAGATTTTAGAAATTTTTAGATTAAATCCTTAAAAAATTATTTTAAAATTAGATAAATTTTCAGAAATAAGTTCACAACAAAAGAAATTAAATCAAAGTTTATAGACAAAGGAAGCTATTCTTATACAATCACCTTCATTCTAAGAAACAAGAATACTAATAATAGAGGAAAGGAATGTAAAGAATTTAATAAACATACTTGAGAATAATAAAGCGGTTGGTTATGATGGAATCACTCCAAAAATGCTAAAAATTGTCAGTAAATACCATTTAAAGTTTATAACCCACATTATAAACTCTTCAATTCTCAATGGAGTTTTTATTGATAAATTAAAATGTGCTCTTGTTATACCCATTCATAAATCAGGTAATGTCAATGATTTCAAAAACTATCGTCCGATCTCTATTTTGCCCGTTTTTTCGAAAATTTTGGAAAAGATAATGAAACACAAAATTATAAATTTTCTAAATCAATTTAATTTTTTCTCGAGCAATCAGTTCGGTTTTCTTGAAAATAAGAATACCGAGATGGCAATTTTGAAATTTTCAGCAAAAGTATATGAAAGTATTAACGAGAGCAAAAGAACCCTTGCTATGTTTTTAGATTTAAAAAAAGCCTTTGATAGTGTCGATCATCCAATTCTTATGCATAAGTTATATTGTTCAGGTTTGAGAGGCAACACTTATCACTGGTTTAAAACTTATCTGTCAAATAGAATGCAAGCAGTTAAAATAAATGATACAATAGGTACATACAGGATTATTAAAACTGGCGTCCCACAGGGTTCTGTTCTTGGACCGATTTTATTTCTAATCTTTGTTAATGATATCAATAACCTGGATCTACATGGTGATTTGATTAGCTATGCCGATGACACAGCTATTGTTTTGTCAGAACAAACGTATACCATACTGAAATCTGATACTGAAGAAGATTTAACAAAAATTAACACTTGGTTGAGGCATAATAAGTTAACCTTTAATCTCAACAAAACTAAATACATAAATTTTCAATTATACTATCTTCAATATTAGACTTCAATACTTCTAGATATATACTTCAATATTAGAAATATTGAAACACTTATAATTCGATGCCATGAGTTGGGATGTTCTGATGACCAATGTTTTTGTCCGATTGTCTCGGAAACTGAAGAGTATAAATATTTAGGAGTCACTATAAACAAAAATTTGAAATGGAACTCTCATGCAACTGCACTTAGTAACAAAATAAAATACATGAATGTTCATTTATATTGCTTAAAACATATTATATCTCCTCAATTTATTCATACACTTTATTTTGCTTGGTTCTACTCACTTATTCAGTATGCTATATGTGTTTAGGGAGGTGATTATGAGTCCAATTTAAATGTTTTAATAAGTGCTCTGAAAAAAACTATAAATATTATTTCCTCTCGTAACCCTACACCATCTGCCTATAATTATAAATCAGACTATAGATTTAATATTGAAAAATTGTATATGTACCGAAGTCTAATGTTTATTTATAAAAATCCTACTTGGTTTGAAATCAAGCAATGCCCAACAAACACACGTCTCCATCGAGGTTTTCAATATAATATTATACAACCTAAAAAAACATTAACCCAAAAGCAATTTATATATTTGGCTCCATTATATTTTAATAAACCTGCCAAATGAAATAAAATATGAAAATAAATTAAGAGCTTTCAAACAATTAATTATCAATTATATTAATATTTTACTACAATAGGAAGGTACTTCTCGGCCCCCAGTATACAGTGTTGTGTCACCTAGGCCTTTGAAATATTTGTCTATCTCTATACTTGTAATTTGCTTAGTACTTGTTAGTAGCCTATATGAAAGTGTTTGCCACCACAGAAAAATTTATGTTTGTATACTCTGGACGGATCAAGCGATCCCTTGAGTATAATACTGTATTTATATATATTGGTTTTTTTTTTCTTAATAAACTATTTCAAGATCTGTTGTTTTCTTTAATGCACACATACTTAAATTCTGTATCACTCACATTTCTTTAAAAGTTGTGCAATTCAACCATGTCAGTTTAATTTTCTTGCTTTCAAACTTTAATATTGTGGTCTCTACAAACCTCAATATTCCCATCTTGAATAGAAAGAGAGACAGGCACGGAGAATATTCTCTCAAAGGACTACTATTATAAATTACCAGAGAATATTCTTATCAAAAATAATTATTCTCAAGTTATTTATCGAAATAATTATAATACATGTTATTACATATATTCTTGATAATACTCTCTGGAAAGATTTCGGTATAACAGAAGAATATTCTCATCGAGGAGAATATTCGTTAGAAGGACTATTTTATTAATATCTTCAGAATAATTCTTATTTTCTATAAGAATATTCCCCAATAATTTATGAAAGTAGTCCTTCTAGAGAATATTCTCAAGGATATTATATGTAACTATATTATAAATAACAGGGGAATATTCTGATCAAGAACTCATAAGAATATTATTTTCATTAACATTCATAAGAATGTTATTTATAATACACTGGTGTAAGAAATTAAGAGAATTTGCAGACTTGGTCGATTATCTCTAGAGCTACTGTACCGATTTTAATGAAATTTGATATGTACATAAACTGAAGAGCCAAAAAAACGTACAGGCATGCGTATGCAAATAAAGAGATATGGAACCAATCAGAGTACGGCGCTGCTGTCGGCAACGCCTATATAACACAATAAGTGTCTGGTATAGTTGTTAGATCGGTTACTGCTGCTACAATGGCAGGTTATCGAGATTTAAGTGAGCTTGAAGGTGGTGTTATAGTCGGCGCACGAGAGATGGGACATAGCATCTCCGAGGTAGCGATGAAATTTGGATTTTCACGTACGACCATTTCACGAGTGTACCGTGAATATCGGGAATCCGGTAAAAAATTAAATCTACGGCATCGCTGCGGCAGGAAAAAGATCATACAAGAACGGGACGACTGACGAGAATCATTAAACATGACAGACGTGCAACCCTTCCGCAAATGGCTGCAGATTTCAATGCTGGGCCATCAACAAGTGTGAGCGGGCGAACCATTCAACGAAACATCATCGATATGGGCTTTCGGAGCCAAAGGCCCACTCGTGTACCCTTGATGACTGCACGACACAAAGCTTTACGCCTCGCCTGGGCCCGACAACACCGACATTGGACTGTTGAGGACTGGAAACACGTTGCCTGGTCTGACGAGTCTCGGTTCCAATTGCTTCGAGCTGATGGACGTGTACAGGTATGGAGACAACCTCATGAATCCATGGACCCTACATGTTAACAGGGGACTGTTCAAGCTGGTGGAGGCTCTGTGATGGTATGGGGCGTGTGCAGTTGAGCGTGATATGGGACCCCTGATACGTCTAGATACGACTCTGACAGGTACGTAAGCATCCTGTCTAATCACCTGCACCCATTCATGTCCATTGTGCATTCCGACGGACTTCGACAATTTCAGCAGGACAATGCGACACGTCACACGTCCAGAATTGCTACAAAGTGGCTCCAGGAACACTCTTCTGACTTTAGACACTTCCGCTGGCCCCCTAAATCCCCAGACATGAACATTATTGAACATATCTGGGATGCCTTGCAACTTGCTGTTCAGAAGAGATCTCCACCCCCTCTTACTCCTACGGATTTATGGACAGCCCTGCAGAATTCATGGTGTCAATTACCTCCAGCACTACTTCAGACATTAGTCGAGTCCATGCCACGTCGTGTTGCGGCACGTCTGCGGGCTCCCTACCAAAGCCTCCTAGAAGTACAAGCCGTAATGTATCACTCCGCCGAGGTTGTGACGTCACAATCCGGGTCCCTAACGTGGATATTTTGGATGTTTTTAACGAAGCACGTCACGTGCATTTATCGTCCTATTTAATTTAAATTCTTCAAGTTTTTAATATTTATTTTACTATTTACTTATTGTTATTGCTTTTTTATTTGTTGTAACACATTAGCGGGATAAATTTCGTTTAAATAATTGTAAAAAGGAGCCGAGAATTTCGATAATCATCTGAACGGGCAAAAAAAAGGTATGTTGCTATTTGTACACACTCAATTCAGTCAATACATTTGAAATATTTATTTTTTCTGACTTTATTTTGCGTAATTAATTTGAAAGTAGATATGTTCGCTGCTGTTTCGTGTCGGAATTTTATTTCCTCCTGCATTGAGAGCAGTTTCTATCCACTTGTTTAATCATGGGAGCACATTTTTCAGATGCAATATATAAACTTTTTTTTTCAATATTGAGTAAATCACATTTCTCAGGTCTATAATTAATTAAAAATACAAATATTAATGTGCTGAGTGACGTGAAATTTAATGAAGGGATAGGCTACTTTTTAAATAATAATATAGTTTGCAAATTCAACTTGCATTTTAAACCATTAAATTTAAATGTGAGTCATTTCCCTGTGTAAGCATTCTTGCACTATTCGGAATATTTTATAATTCAATAATGTTGTTGCCTATATGCTGCATATCATAAATACTACACCTATAACATTTTAAATTTTCTTTTAGGTGTCTCGGTGCTGCTGTGTTTGCAGCGGTAGGTCAAACTGCAAGGGGAAGCGAAAGACAGAATGGAACCCTCGTCGTACTTAGAAATAAACGACAAAGTTACCAATTAAAAGAAAGTCACCAGAGGAAAAATAATGAAATCAATGAAAAGCAATTCAAAGAGTGTCACTGCCTCACTCGATAATCATCTTGTAGCTGAGTCTTCTTATGAGTGGTTCCTAGGAAAAAACTCAGAGTACTTCATGGTAAAATAAGTGAATTTATCCTTTCTGCATGAATAGTTGAAACTGAGTTTTATGAAAACTGCCCGCTATTACTCAGAAATGATATTATGGACATCAATATTTTATTTCACCAATCCAGCTTCATATTGCTTTGTGAGGAATTCAAATAAAATACCTCATGCATATTACTTCAAGTATTGCTACAAAAAGTAGGTGTCCTAGTGTATGGTACAGAATTCAAACATGAAACATCTAAACACGAAAAGTGCTGAAGTTGTGAACTTCTTGAAATTGAGAAGTTAGTTGGTTTGATAATGGCCAAAATTTGTGTAATTATTATTTTAAGCTTGGAACATTTTACAAGAAGGCTTCAATAAAAAGTTTGACATCAGTATAATATTCAAAGGTAAAATATTCAAGGTAAGTCTCTAATGATTGTATCAAAATAATATCTAAAGTATTCCTGAATAATTACATAAAAACTAAAAATGATGACTTTAACACCAAATCTTCAATTAAGGGGTCTCGTACCTTTTAACATTGTGGAAAACTATGCTCTAATAGAAATATCATTAAAAATACTATTTAACCATTGATTTATTCCAAATTTTTTACACATGTTTTTTGATTGTATGTGCTATCCTTATGCTGGTATAAAATTTTACATATCTTAGATACTTAATTTTTTGTGAATTTTCAAAAAAACAAAAGCATTTAAAACAGCTTGCATGTGTGATAAAATACCATGACAACATTGCAATTTATTAAAAATAAAGGAAACTGTTCAATTCATGAAATAAAGCAAAATGTTGAGATTTTATTGACTCAATCTTATTTAAAATTAAATGTTAACTAAAAATTTTTGGAATTTGAAATTCAAGTTTTAAAATTTAATTTTAAATAAGATTGAGTCAATGAAATCTCAACCTTTTGCTTCATTTCATGAATTGAAAAGTTTCCTTTATTAATGTTTCCTTATTTTTAATCAATTTTTATTCAATTACATTGTTATATTTTATCATGCACGCAAGCTGTTTTTAATGAATTTTTTTTTTTGAAAATTTACAAAAAATTAAGTATCTAAGATACGTAAAACTTTATACCAGCATAGGATCGCACATATAATCAAGAACATGTGTAAAAAATTTTGAATAAATCAATGGTTATATAGTATTTTTAATATTTCTACTAGAGTATAGGCCTAGTTTTTGCCATGCTTAAAGTAATGACGCCTCATAAAAGAACTCTTCGATTAAAAGAAACTTGCTTCTATAAAACAATTGTAATATTGCATAGAATAGTTTATTTTTTAAATTTGGGGTATTTTAAAAAAAAAAAGATTTCTGTGCATTTTGAGTAGACATGAAAAAAATGTTTTGTATTTTTCAGGAGGTATCTTTTTAATTTTGAAACTTAACATTTAAAAAAAACATTGATTCCATGTTAACATTTTATTTTTGGAATTTCAGTTGAATATTTATTTCTAAGTGTTCACAATTCACCATTTAAAATTAGAAACTAAAATTTATTTTATGGAAATTTTATAAATGAGTGCAACAAGAGACTTTTTATAATGTGAAATCCTATCAGGATTTTGAAATGTGTTTTCGAAGTTCCCCTTATAGATTAATAAATTTGAACATGTACAAAAATTTTATGTTTAGAGCAGCAACTAATTTCCCTTTGAATTAGAATTAATAATATGAATGTAGCTCAGTGAATAAAAAATATTTTAATGACATTGTTGTTTTTATTTTTGTACATTGCCTGTGTATCCTTTTATTTTAAATACAAATTGTAATGTCATATAAATAAAAAAATGAAAAGTCAAATATATATTGCCTGATTTTTCAAAAATATTTGGTTGGGAGCAAAAAAAAAACACCTAGAAATACGTGTTGGCAGAGAATTTGCAAAACCCCTATTTTTTTAATAATTGTTAAATTACCTCTTTTTATAATTTTATTATTCATTAATTTAACATTCAGTGTTTTCCGTATACCATACTAGGTATTAATTGCAATAAAAAAATCGCCAATTTTTCTTTCTAATTGCCAAAAAATACATGTCGGGAGTGTGTACGCGGTAGGACCTGTGTTGTGACGTCACGAAAACATGTTTCAGGCTTGTAGTATCTAGGACGGCTTTGGCCCTACACGGTATTAGGCAGGTGTACCAGTTTTTTTGGCTCTTCAGTGTACATTGATACAATACAAAACAAATAACCATTCAATAATTGTAATACACACACATGATTGGTCGTTGGACTTGGAAGGTATGAAACAGAGGTTGCAGAATAAACAAAAAAATGGGTTAATAGGGGGTATGGGTCTCCTCTTACAGATATACAGGTCTCGCAGCGTGATTTCATACTTGAAATAAGGCAGTTTATCATTTCCTGTGGCAATTAGTCCCACTCGTTCAGCAACGCTGTTTTGGTTCCCGGAGGGGGGGGGGGGTTACGAGTTGCAATTGCCAGAGCGTCCCAGACATGCTCTATAGGGTTAAGGTCTGGAGATCTGGCTGGCCAATCCATCCGGCGAATATCCTCACTCTCTAAAAAATGGTCGAGCAGAAGAGCTCTATGTGGCCTCGCGTTATCGTCCATTAAAATGAACTCAGGGCCAACTGCACGACTGAAAAGATGAACATAAGGCTCCAAGACCTCATCCCTATACCTCACACCAGTCACAGTGCCTCTTTCAAAGACATGGAGAGGTGTGCGGCCATCCAACATGAAACCTCCTCTGCCATAATGGTCGATTTCATGGACATTGGGGGGGGGGGTAGGTAGCGGGTCCCTGGTTCTCTCCATATGAACGTACGGCGAGAATCGGTGCTTAGGCTGAACCGGGACTCATCAGTGAAGAGAACGGTAGCCCATTGATCCAATCTCTATGCTCTCTACACCATGATAAACGGATTTTCCTGTCCATAGAAGTGAGCGGGGCGCAAACAGCAGGTCTTCTTGCGAACAACCCTCTCATAAAGTCTTTTGGAAACAGTCACCCTTGATACACGGGTTCCTGTGGCTGCATACAAGTCATGAGAAGCTGTAGCACTCCTGTTACGCCTCACTATAATCGACAAATGGTGATCTTCTCTGGCTGTCGTGGCTCTTGGACGACCTTGCCCAGGCTTTCTCTTGATGGATCCGGTATCTTGGAACTGTTTCCATAAGTTACACACGACGCTGGGCGTTGCATTGAACTGTCTACAAATCTGGACTTGAGATTGGCCTGCTTCTAGCCTCCCCACAATTTGCCACCTCATTCCATCATCTAAACATTGGTGGTTACTAATTTTTACTGTTACAATTTGAAATTAACCGATTGCTGCAAAATAACACCAAGAAATTCGCTGAGGTGTGCTAGCGAACGAAATGCGTCTTAACTTACGCACGCTTATAAAGCCTGTTTCTCTACTGGCTCCGCCTACACACACGTGTACGCTTACGTATTTGACGTACAAGATTTGCATTTTTGTCTAGAAGCAGTGGTTTTACATTCAGTTCAGTTCTTTTCATGAAATTCGATAAAATATGCGAATTCTCTTAATTTATTTCACCAGTGTAGTAGTCCTACCAGAGAATATTCTCCGAAAGATTATTCTCGAGAATTTTACATCTCTACCTACGACAATTCTTGTCATTTTTTACGCTAAAAGTTTACTATATAGAAGGGCTGTTGAAAGGTGGGTCTGAGGGCCCGTCAAGATCACAGCCTGGAAGGTCTTGCGGCAGGATGTAAGGGCCATGGTCGTTACAAAAACTTGTGCGAGTTATTATTTTACGGCAGATAGGGGAAATCCTAATTTTTTCTTATTACTTTTTTTCTTCAAAATTTTACAATTTTATTTCTGAGCTAATTTATACCGTATGATTTTCCTGGGCCGGATATGCTAACAAATATAACGTGAAACAAATTATGAACAACTTACCGTTGTCTTGCCGCTTATTATTTTTCTTGCGGGTCTGTATAATTAAATATTTCATAATTATCCACGGGCTGTAACAGTTCCAATTTGACGAGAGAGTCATCCACATTATTTCGTTTCTTTACTTCAACCTGTTGTTGATATCCTGTTTTTTGTCAAGACAATTTCGGTTTTTTATCCGTGCGTAGGTTGCAAGCCACGACTCCAACATCCAGCAGCAGGGGGTGAACTATCTCTGCGGTTCTCAGACGAAAAAAAATAGTTGAGCGCCGATTAATCCTAGATACTATCTAAAAATTAGACTTTTTGATACTATCTCTAAGCTAAGGACTTTTTTTAGTAGTTACTTAGGACCGCAGCTAAGGACTGCCGAGCACCAGTCGTTAAGCGGTAGATCACGGCGGCCATCTTGGAAACGAAGAAATTTCGCTGAGAGAGCAAGTTGCAGCAAGATCGCCCTTTAATATTTAGTGGTGAAATACACTGTTTTTTTATGAATCAAACAATTTTATTCAACAGAAATGAATGATAACACTTCCTTTATAACGTTGATGTCTTTGAAGTTAAAGTTATTCATCGTTATATTATCCAAGTGGTCTACGTACGTGTATGTTGACATCGGCGAGCGAAGCTACGACGAAGTGCTAGCATGTTTACACTAAGGTAAGAATTATTTTAATGCTATCAAACTATATAGCAAGCGTTTTTAAAGATATTCTTAATATTTTTTTGCCTGGTAAATGAGTTATCTAGAAATATAAATGGCTATAATGTCACGCAAATCAATACTGAAAAATATCAAAGCCCATGTATATTTTGGATTGTATTGAAAATATTCACATAGCAAATGAAATATGAATCTGTAATTACTATAATATCAGAGTTTTGCATTCTCTGTGTGTTGCTAAATGAAATTTTTTTAATGAAAAATTGTCTAAATAAATTGAGCGTGTAAATAAATAATTTGAATATTATTGATACGATAAAAATTGTGCTTGGATGGCTATGCTATAGTAAATAAGGAAATTGCAAATTTTTATTTTAAATTAATCCCCACCTTCAATGCATAAAGAAACTGATAAGCTATAAATTGATTGATAAATTATTTCACGTAATTGACAAAAATTTGAATTATTTTTTTGTGATAAGCAATGTTAAAATTAAAATAAAGCGTGGTAAATTTGCAGTATAATGTTAAGTATTAATTTCTGTAAATTTCATGCACTAAAGGATTAAAATCTTGATTTTATTATCAATCTTGAACTGTTTAAATAAACAATATTGTAAGACTTAGTGGAAGTTAAATTTTTAGAAGAAAAAAATCATATGCAACTTGAAAAATTACACCCTGTAACTCGCTCTGAGATGAAGCATATTTATGAAGGAATCATGTTTTGTTGATATATAAAAAAATGAAATTCGTACAATGGGACTAAAAAACAGAGATGGAATTTTTTGGAGCAGTTTTTAGTGTTGAAGTATATGTGCCATCATCATGAGAGAAGCAGATTACTGTTCGAAACTTATTGCTACTTCAGTATTTGGTGTTATGGCCTCGTTGAGTTCAAATATGATTTTTTGCTGACGATTGTGTTTGATTTTATGTGTATGGTTAAACACACATACCTTTCGGAATTTTTTATCTTGGGTTGGACAAAATTTTATTTTTTTCCCCGTCAAATATTTTAGAAATTTAAAGAGAACATTTTGAGACTTTATGGAATTTATAAATTTTTAAGAAGCATTTATTTTTTGACCATGTTGTTAGTAAACAACTGATACATTTGTGAGATTTTTCTAATTCAAAAAATTCTCTTCCCTAGGAACTTGGCAGCATCTAGCTACGATGTTATGTGAAGGTTTCATGAAGCAAAGGTAATTTTAATTCTGTGTATTTGCCTTTAAGTGATATAGTTTTCATTATTTTCATGTAAAATAAAATATTTCCATGCATTATTTCATATTTCAACATTATATCACCACATTTTTACTGATTTCATTTGTATCAACAACCCTAGTGGAACAAATACAACCACTTGAATATTTCTCAATATCAAACTTATATAACACAAATATACTGTCTTACCTCTGAAATTATTTCAGTTCTGCATAAATTTAGCAGCACATTTTATGTGCGCAAAAACAAAATAAGGGGAAAAATTTAGAGATGAATTTTTGTACTGCTCCAAACTTGACCAGTATGAGTAAAAACATGCACTGTTGAAAAACTTGTCTTGGCAACCTTTTACAAACTGGTGCAGTATGCTTGTGTGGTACACTTTCCCTTATCAACAAATCCATTTCTTTGCATAGGTTGGCTCTTTATATAAATGTGCTTTGTGAAGCACTGTCAAAACCTTTTGACCACACACCAGTCTCTATTCTTTAAATCATTTGCTCAGACTGTTATATAGACCGATAATAACAATAGAATGAAAAGATAAATCTTCAACTCCTATATAGAAAAGAGCAAAATGATCGGAAAGGAGATGTGGGAATTCTTGCAAAATGACACATAGACTTTGTAAAATCCAAACAATAGTTGGCATTATAACACGTTCACACTAAAATGGGTGTTTTACATTATAGTCCAAGTATGGAATATCAATTCACTGAAAATTTGTGGCGCTAAGCGGGGCTGGTGCTATAACAAGGTTTAACTTTATATAAATGAAAGGGAGGACATTAAAAAAAAACCTTGAGAATTTTTGCTAACTGAAAAACTATCATATTAATTCTTTGAAAAAATTATAATCATATTCATCAATAAGCAAATTTTGTGAATGGAAATAATAAAACAATCAATACTCTTGACAACAAATATCATACCTTTTAACTACAGTGACATCATATGACACTGTAAAATTTCTGTTAATATAAATGTGGGTTCCCCGATCTACAGGAGATTGCTAAGAATGTTTTAGAGCGAAGCTAAAAGTAGAGTGAAAAAACAAAATAAGCTGCCTGCCAAGAATTTTTTTTCTTCATGTGTCTGCGACCAAAATTTTAGGGTAGAAACAGGACTTGAAAAATTTAAAAAACATTTTAGGCGTCACTAAAATTTCTTGACAGCCAATCATTTTTAAGAGAAATAGTGCAAAATAAAAACATTATTCGACTTTTCCGGCACTTGATGACCTTCCCAATGTTAGAAGATGGACAGACATAAATTCCAAAACATTTGTGATCATGCATAAAAAATTTCAGGTGCCAATGTTAACTTTTTTTTTTTGTGCCATGGCGACTTGGCTCCTGGGATTTGTCAAGGCCTAGGTAAATACATCTAGACATGAACAAGTGCATCTGTGTTCAATGTCAGGCCTCCCTTGCAAAACACTGTTGATGCATTTTGGTTCCTACTGTCATAAAATTGTCAAGTCGCCTCAATGTTGACAAAGTGCTATTGTGCACAATAATGTATATCATATTTGAAGATTGATAAGCATAATAATAGGTTTTTTTTCCTTCCTCTCATTCTCATTTCAGATAAATCAACATTTGAAGATGCAGATAAAAATTAATGAATCCCTGAAGAATTTTTATGTTCTTGAAATAGTGATTTCTAATAAGCATTCAACAAATAAATTGTGATTATGATATCCCTCTATGGACATATGTTTGAAATAAAATGTTTTTGTATGACAAATCATGTGTGCTAGTTCTGTCATTTATGTTTATTTTATATTAATGTTTAATTCATGCTTCTATCAATAACCAACTGAAATGAAGTATTCGGTCAAATGAGTTATCAGGTGAAGTTATTTGTTTGAAGCTAAGTATGAAACGCATAGATTGGTAAAACATCTTTAAATATAGATGTATATATATTTTTAAAATATTGAAGTTGCTTAATAGTTTAATTTGTTTAAAATATATCATCGCTTGCACTAACAGGTAAGTGCTCATTCATAGAAAATAATGTTCTGATATTTTTTGAGACTGAGGCACTCTGGTCTAGATCGCAAGCTTGTTACCGTATTCCAATGGTTCTCTTTTGTCAGCTGTCTCCCTAGCATAATTCATAGTTCATCGGCAGCTTCCCAAGAAGTTTGGCAGTTTTTTCACCATATAAAAGAACCATTTTAAAGCATAGGTTATGTGCGCACAAATCCATATTTTCAGCTCGCTACCATGCTCCTAGGAGCCGCGACACACATTTTTAGAAGCACAGTGGTACTCAGCCTTGAAGTTATGTCGCAACATAATTAATGGCGAACGAGTCAGATGTCTGTCTTCTCTTCAACTCTCTCGTTCTGTTACATGCAAATATATTATATGATTTCGTCGTTCGCTATAACTAGTTGGTAAATATAGACGAGATCAAAAAAAGATAATTTTTAAAAAAATTATTTCGCGCAGGGAAAAATTGGTGCCTTTTCACCTGGCCCCCCACAAAAATAAGGCTGACAGGGCTACAGCCCTAAGACCTGGGACAATCACCATTGTTTTTTCATGCTATAAATTTACTACAGAGTGCCCCCCCCCCCAGAGCAGTGAAAACTTTGGCTTGTGGACCTGCCAAAGATCCAACAGCCCTGCTCCATGATGTGGGGGGAAGATCATGTCCTTTCTACGGAAAACCAATATTGTTGCCAAGAGGTCCCCCTTCCTCCTCTATAGTCCGTTTCAGGTTAACTTTGCAGTGAAAGGGAAGCTACGAGGGAACCGCATCACTCGTTGCTATGGAAACGAAAGCCTCTTAACCAATGTATCGATCCGCGGCCTCGGTAAGGTATGGCCAATTCTCGCCAATCTCACTGAGAAATATATTTTTTACATGTAACGTAATTGCACAGTTAAATTAGTAATAATTATAGAATTACAAGAAAACCATTGCCAATACTTACAGAAATTAAAGTGAGGTTTTTGAAATCATTTGTTTTGTTTTTTGATTAGAAAGTGTTTTAAAATTTAGAAAAAATAATTATCTTCTATCAGCGTGTCACTTACTCTCCATTGATGTGCCATAAGCAACACTAAAAATTTCAAAAAACAGTCATATTTTTCTGCAATATTTCCCTTCCCTCAGCTCAAATTTATTTACAAAAAAAAATCCAAACAGTATTATGAAAGCAACGTATAATTTTAAAATACTGTATATTAACCATGGCTCTCAAAAACTTGGGGATTTTTACATTTTTTCTTCAATTTATATGGAAAAAATTAATGTTAAATTAAATTAAGAAGAAGCAGATTAACTCTGTTTTCACGTGTAAATGCAGGAATAGCACCAAATAATAATAATGATAGGGAAAAGTTTAGAATTTTTTTATTCACTTTTCTTGTCGAAATATTCGTCGCTCGACCTCCCCCTTCCCCGAACGGTATACGTCGATGCCACTTGTTTTCACGACAACTTCAGTGTTTTGTTACGGTTGATGTGCTGCTCATGGTTATTACGGATGATTCTTATCGAGTTTTGTTTACAGCGAGTATTCAAAAACCAAAAATATAGTATTCAGCAATGGAAGAGCAGAGAACTTTAGCGTGGCTATCTCTGCTGAAAATAAAGACACAACTGTCACATAAAAGATGAAAGCCCAAACCACTGTGGACCCCCCTCTCTCATTTATTTTATCTGAAGAGACACTAAAGGCAAGGGGCATCGAGAGAAACAGGTTGGGTGGAAGACTCTGTCAACACTCTCCATGATCGGAAACTAAAAGTATCCCATAAATATGGCAAGAAATAAATAATTTTAAAAAAACGAGGACCTAAAACATAAACTTCTGCACCCACAGAGGGCATCTCACAATAGTATCAGCACTCTTGTGGAAGAGAAACACTTCTTGTAATCTATGAGTGAATTTGTGAACTCACTGAAGCCTATTTTTGGGAGAAAATAAAACTGATTGAATATTCGTTTTTATGCAAGCCTATAACTGCATGTAAAACTGAATGAAAAATTGTACGGTATGGAAAATTCAACCAAATAATGAAAAAAATATATATATACAGTATACAATTGTGTAACGGAAAAAACCCGACAGTGATATATATATTAGTGGGGGAAATTTCTAGGATATCGCGCCAGAATGCCGTTGGTATGGATTTTTGATAATGGTAACCAATATTTTTTTATAATTTAAAAATTTTAAACAAGTAAATATCGGTTCAAAACGATGTTTTTTCAGTATTTTTTTCAAAATCATATAAAAAATTGAAACATTCTGTATAAAGGTTCATCTTAAACCTCCGATATATGAGAACTATATTTTGCAGTGAAGGAATACACACTCTACCTTTCTCTTCACTGCAAAGTTAACCTGAAACAGACTATAGGAATTATCACATGATCCAGAAAACACTGCTTTAGGGGGAATATTACAGATGTTGAAAGGTCCAGACAAGCAAAGAAAAAGGGGTTTTTTTTTGTTCATCCAGTTCAAACAGATTTTTTGCCCCACCCATATAATGTCTGCCCCAATGTAGGGTGGCTACATATTGGCATTGTTCTTTTCTGTTGCTACTCACCCATCCATCTCTCTGGGGCAAAAAACAGAATGAATAAAACCTGAGAGAGAAGAAAAGAAATATTGAATGCCACAGCTTCTTCAAAGCCTAGATTTTAGGGAAAAAAATAGGAAAAAAAAACCATTTCTGGAGAATAAAAAAAATCTGTGACCTTCACTCAAATTTTGGTACTTTTTTGGGACTTTCGTGACCTTTTTCTCATTCCATGACTTTCCTGTGTTGGTAGACACTCTGATAAAGAAGCTGAAAAAAAAAAACTCCTTCAGACACAAATACGTCCATCATCCCGGATGACTATATGGTAGTCAAAAATATGGGAAAAATTAAAACTTTTTTAGTAAGTTACCTTGAGGACGATGGTTTTGTTGGAACCTTTTTAAAAAGAGCGTCACAAAAAAAATGCACGCTGAGCAAAGCAGATTCTTTTGTTTCCAGAGAGAAGTCATCATGAAAAAAAACTGTCCTCGCCAATTTTTAGAACTAGTTCAGATTTCGAAGATTCAAAGACATGCTACTTTTTAAAGAGGTTCTCACTGGTTTTGTAGTTTATTAATGATACCAAGATTATGGTGAAGAGTTGTATTATATAGCCTGTAGTATAGCTAGTACTAAAACTTTTTTTTGTTTATTTTACTTACTTTTTATGTTAATAAACCATTTCCTTGAGAAAAATCACTGTTCATTATTACATTTCCTAATAGAACCACATATATTTTCATGTTTCTACTCACAATGTATTTAAATGCATGTTTCTACTCACTCCGCAGAGAGGGGCCAGTAGAGAATTATTATTTTTACTTAATTGCAATAAAAATATCACGTATAAAAAATGCCATAAATTCATGGGAGGGGGGGGGGCAATACAGACCTAGGTTTTGAGTAATAATTTGTAATTTTTTATTTAAGTTGAGTAAGGAAATTTGCAATCCAACTTCAAAAAGTGTTTCTACTATACTATTTTATAGTATGTAAATTTAATCACTGTTTCTTTCTTAGTCTGAGTTTGTCTTCTCTCATTTTGTCACATGTGGATACAAATTTGTCATTATGCGATAACTAGTCTATAAAGATGGACACAATTTCAAAAATAATAAATAAGTCAAATACCGTAAGAAACTCAAACACCTGTTATTTCCTGGAAAAGCAAACAAAACTAAAAAACATCCAAAGAAAAAAATGGTTCCCATAGAATTGAGATCATCTCCTGTAACTCTGTGGTTAAGTGCAGTCATCTGTAGCAATTAGCAACTCTGTTAATGCTATTTAAACAACTAATTAAAAGAAGCGTTCCTTTAGCAAACCCTGAAAATATCTCCATGCATCCGATGAAATCTTCTGAAAACAATGCACTCTCTTATATGACACTTATGCAAATTGAACATTAGAAAAAAGAAATATTTTCAATTATTTTATTGAAGTTTCTTTGCAAAAACACAATGAAATGTTAGCTCCTGAAAAATATTGATACTTTACATAAAGAAATGATGAAGATTCACATCAAGCAATAGTTGCAAGATAATCCTTAACCTCTGAAGGCTGCAAACGTCTGAAGCCATTTTGATCACAAATTCCTATTTCTATGTTATCGGCCGTCATCTGTCCTTCAAATCCTTCTTTGAGTGTCAAGATGGCAGTGTGAATAGCATCCTCTAATTCAAGCTCTTCACTGTACCTTTTCAAAATAAGAAAGAAAATAAATACTGGGATGCAAACGGAAGTATTAGTAGTAGTCAATAAACTAACATTCAAATAAGAAATTTTTCATCAAAAATAAAAATTTTATACAGTCAAGCCTGCATGTAAGTCAAAGTTGCATTGGATTGTGAAAAATATTTTTGCATTATATATCATCCCCCCTCATGCTAGAAGCAAGAATGTAGAAAATGACATTTGAATGTTTATTCTACCCATGTTGCTCTATGAAATATTTTCCTAAAATGTTTGTAACATGTGTTTCCATATGGATACACATTTACATTTCAGACAAAACTTGAATAAATACCTAACAAAATGTTTTCATGAGAAGTATTTAGTTTTTTAATAATGTGGTACTGAAGGAATTTGATCCGATGCTTGTAGTGACAAGATAAAATGTAATGAAAACTTAGTGATTTAATATACGAAAGAAACATAACGAGAAGGAAGACATGTGCATACAAATCGGTGGTACAATTCCACCTAACATTTTTTCTTTTTTTTACAATCACCAGGAGTGTGTGCCATCTATCCAGATAAGAACGCACTACAGCACTCCCCCTCCAGTCGAAGACGAAACATTTAAGAGAAGAAAAATTGAATAATAATCATACAAATAATAAAAAAAATTACAATACATATACTATACATAATTATGAATCATATAATTTCGAAGGGTCAATAAGAAATCGAACTCTTCTGCCAGACCTGGAAATATACTGATTTTTGAACGTGTCACATAAATTATTATTTAACATAAAACATGGCTTAAGGCGATCTATGGATACATTTTTATGATTGCCATTAATATGATCAACATAAAATACTTATCAGTTCTCGAAATAACTTCAAATGGTCCGGTGTATGGTTGTTGTAGAGGTTTGCGTACACAGTCTTGTCGGACGAATACTGATGGAGAAGTTAGCAAGTCTGTCGAGACAAAGGGCTTAGACGAATTGTGAGGAGAGGTTGGTATTGGTCTCACACGGGAGAAATGGTCTCTCAGTCTCTGCAAGAAGTCATATCGTGGTAGGACGTCTCGCTCATCTGAGTGCCGGAAGAGTTCCCCAGGAAAGCGTAGGGCTGTACCGTATACCAACTCAGCGGTTCATACTTGGAGGCCTTCTTTGATGCTGGAACGTAACCCAAACAGGACTGTAGGTAGAACCTCTGTCCAGTGCTCGTTACCTTTGAGGACACACATCGGAGAGGCTTTGATATTGCGGTAGAATCTCTCAACCTGGCCGTTACACTTTGGATTGTAGGCAGTGGTGCAGGATTTTTCGACGCCGCACAGCCGTGCAAGAGAGCGAAATAGATAACTCTCAAACTGACGACCTTGATCTGTGGTCAACTTTTCAGGAACGCCAAACCGACATACCCAGATAGAAAAGAATGTTTCAGCAGTTTGGTTCGACATTGGTACTGCTTCGGGCCACCGTGTGTACCAATCAACGCATGTCAAGAGATAGGTGTATCCTTTTGAGGAAGGCAAGCGTCCGACTATGTCCAGATGAACGAGTGCAAAGCGAGAATCAGGAACCTGGAAAGAGCCTAAAGGAGACTTGGTATGTTTGACAACCTTCGACTTCTGGCAAGCGATGCAAGTACGACACCAATCTTTGCAGTCTTTCGCAATCGATTTCCAAATAAATCGTTTGCATACCATACCTAGAAAAGCTATTATCCCAGGATGGGACAGATTATGCACAGAGTCAAACGCTAGACGTTGCATTGAAACAGGTACATACGGGGGTATATCGTCAGTAGACACATTGCAGTAGATATTAACACTGGAGATATCGAGGAGTTTTAGCTGAAGCCCAGTTTCACTTTGAAGCAAGGAATGCAATTCATCATCACCTGCCTGCGCCCGTGCCAATTCTGCATAATCGATTGCACAAGGAGTGTGGATTTCACAAATTCTTGAGAAAGCATCAGCTATGACGTTACTATCTGGAATGGTTATTGCATTGAGTCCATGGACGGCCCCACAAATTCTCCATTCGTTGCTTTTTTTGGGTACAAGATGGATGGGACTCGACCAAGGGCTTTTTGAGGGCCGAATTATACCTTGTTGCAACAGTTCATTGAATTGTTTCGTTGAATTTCAACAGCTGCAAGTTTTTTAGAAGACAATCTTCTAGTTTTTGCGAAAACCGGTGGTCCCGTAGTTTTGATGAAGTGCATGACAGAGTGTTTCTTTGGAACTGCATTTAAAACTGAGCTGGTAAGCTGAGGAAATTTGGCTAATATGCGGTGGTATGGAGAATCACCACAGATCAACGTTAAACCAAAAGAGCCGTTTTGGGATTCTAAACCATTCACTGATAGCGATGTTTCGTTACCGATTAAACGAGAATTTTTAACATCTATAAGCAAACAAAATCTTTCCAATAATGGGATGTGAAACATTTGCCACAGTGAAAACGAAAGGTAAGCCCCTCCTTAGTCCAAGATTCAGAACTAGATTTTTGTTGCCAAACGTTTGGATTTCGGATCCATTTGCAGCATAAAGTGAGAGTTTGTGAGGTTTTGTCAAGTTAATCAGGCGTTTCGGAAAACAACTGATTGATGCGCCAGTTTCAATTAGAAATCGGAGACCCGTATTAACGTTGATGACAAATAGGCGACTATGGAGAAGGCTTTCGTCAGCTGTCGCCGAAACAGACGAGCCCACTAGTTTTCCTGAAACTGACATGGAGGAATACATTTATGAGCTTTTTCTCCAAACTGCTCATGGTACCAGCAAAGCCTTCCGTTTCTCAAAGCATCTCCGAACTAATTTCGGTTATGAGATTGAGATCATTTGCGATAACCGCGAGATGGTCCAGGAGATCGCGAAAGCCTTTCAAATGATTGCCGTAGCGAAGCAATTTCCTTTTTCAAATCATCAAACTCTGAAGTGTGAGACACAGCTGAAGTATTAGATGACACATGAGAAACCTCACAGATTTTGTCAGCTATTTTCGCTACGCCAATTAACGGTTCACTAGAAGCTTGTAATATTTGCTGGGAGTGTAAAGGTAATCTCTGCATCCAGAGATTTTTCAAAGTGTCACTTCCCATTTTACCCTCAGCTAACGTTTGCATTTCGTACAAAAGCTAGGACGGACGTTTGTCGCCTAGTTGAAGCCCCTGGACTAACATTCGCAATTTGGAAGATTCTGATTGTTGAAACTGCTAGAACAAGCAAGTTTTGAGAGTCTTGCACATGTGCTGTTGAGGAGGATTGCGAACGATATTAGAAACATAGTTCAAACTTTGCAATCAAGAGCTCTTACAACGGTGTGAAATTTAGTATCATCGGCGGTTATGCCTGCCGTTTTGAATTGTGACTCAATTTGAAGAAACCAAATCTCTGGATTTGCTTCCCAGAACGGAGGGGTTCGAAAGGCAACACGTGAAACTTCAGCTGATGCAATAGGTTGAGCCATGACAAATGCAAGTATGGAGACTGGCAAATCACCTTGAATTTCCAGCAACGTCTCTATATTGGGTAGAAACGAGTAGGCATGGCTTGAAAAAAAAAAAAATTTAAAGACTAGGAGATTAGAAAAGTTTCATGTTTGAAGAGCGTACGAACGGAAAGCACAAGGCGCGAAAACGAAATGTAAACGATGGAGAAATTAACTTCAATGTCCAAAATCAGATGCGTCCAATAGGTCACCATTGATCCGATGATTGTAGTGACAAGATAAAACATAATGGAAACTTAGCGATTTAATATACGAAAGAAACATAAGGAGAAGGAAGACACATGTTTACAAATCGGTGGTACAATTCCAACTGACATTTTTTCTTTTTTTTACAATCACCAGGAGTGTGAGGAGGGTGTGCCATCTATACAGATAAGAATGCACTACAAGTTAAATTTCATTTTGGAGAAATATTTCAAGCAGCAAAATATAGGATTTGGAGCAGTTTTCACAGCAGCAAAAATTAAGTTTCTGAGCAAGGACATAAATTCAAGAAATAAAATTAATGTTAGAAAAAACCACAAAAATTTGTCGCACTTTTTTTTGTCTAGAACAGCAGCAGTTTAAATAGACTGAAAATTTTCTATAATCGGTTTTCAATTTTCCCCTTAAATTAGTAATTTATTAAATAGAAAAATCTTAAAAATATTAAAAAAAAAATTTTTTATGTACGGTAGTAGTTGGTGCCACCTATTTTCCTAATCATAATGCGTGTAAATGTAACTGGGTGTATATTTTCCAAAACAGAGGCAATCTAAGTCAGATCCTTGCAACTTGAGCATTTTCATCCGCCATCGCTTAGCTCCAACAGGAGAGAGAAAAAAAACAGGAGGTGGTCACCCCGAGAGAGGAGAGCAGATGATGTGTGGACGAGAATGTCCTCCAGGGGCCTTTTTGAGGGAAGAATGTAGTCATCGTAACCACAGACATAATGGAGGCTCTGGAAGAAAATTTTCAAAAATGCACGAGCTGAAATCTTCAATGAAGATGGACTTCCTTCGATAGTTAATGTTGCTTAACATCGCTGGTCACCACTTCGGAGTCACTGTTTTCATTACAAACATTTATTTCGTATGACACATATCTTGATTAATGTAACTAGAAAGCATAGAAATTTTTTATCCTCGCGCTGTCGCATGCAGTGACTCCTCCTCTCTCTGATGCTGCTTTTCAGAGGGTCGTCTCCAGTACCCAGGATCACATGATACACTCGAGGTCATTGACCCGACTCTTGGTGTCGTCTGAGTGGGATACCACAGTAGTATAAATCCGCTGAGATTGCCATGGCAACATTTATTTTTTTCAAAGGAATAGCAGACTTGAAATTCAAAACCACAGAAAGTTGTATTAAGCCAACCACCACTGGGAAGTGAGCAGATGTCCTGCACCTTAAAAAGTCCTGGAAATGCTTTAGATTTTCACCCACTCTCAATATATTGATACGTATATCCTACATTTTATTAAAATTTATTACAGAACAATTACATAGTAAATTGTTAGAACTTTAAAAACAATTTTTTTTCACTTTTTGACAATAATTTTTTTTATTCACCCTAAATTCACGCGAATGGTGCCTGCCCTGCACAGAGGGTGGAAATTGAGCCACTCCTGTTGAATAGGAGTGAATGAGTATGGTTTTGAAATCATAAAACCTTAAATGTTCTTCGGTAAATTAGGCCAGCGGTTCTCAACTGGTACTCCCCAGGGGCTCCATGGCTGCCCGAGAAAAATAATTAAAAAAGTAAATTTGAATATATATATTTTTTTTAATAAAAATAAATCAGTAACTTTAAATAAATAAAGAATAGGCCTATGGGGCTCTGCGAGTCTAAAAAATATAAGAACTGCTGAATTAGGCAGTGCCATGTGCTCAGAGAGTGCTACCATTTTATGTTCCAAATCAGAACTGATGATGGATGAATATAAACAATAGATTTTTTTTTCAATTTTAAGGGCTGGCTTCCTTTTATACTCAGAAAAAAATTGTTACAAAATGAGAGAAAATTTCGGGAGAATCAGCATGAGGTTTGACAATTTAGCACTTTATTTGGCAGGCTATTACAGTTTTTATAATTGTTGTGAATATAATAAATCAGAGGGATATACATTACATAGCTGCCAACTTTGAAGAATGAGAAATCAGGAGGTTTTCACACAGATCCAATTTCTGTACAAAAATAAATATAAAAGAGAAATTTTAGGGATATTTTCCGGTTGCAAAACCCGTGACACCATTTTACACAGTGCTTACGAAGCAGCAGTTTTTTTTTTTTTTTGGGTAAAAATTCTTGGGGAATAATTTTTTCCCTTAAATATAGGGATTTTTTACAATCAAGGATGAAATTCGGGAGATATAAGAATTTTTCGGGGGACTTGGCAGCTGAGACATTAGAAAAGATATAAATTCATTAGAAATTGAATTAGCTTTTATAACAGCAGAGATTTTAACACTAAAACGTTCTGATTTCAATATTTTTTCATTATTTTATAGATCTCGTAACTATATTATTAAAAAATTTAATGATGAATGTGTTTGAACAAATTTAAAAACTCAGATATAGTTATTATGGGTGACATGAACGTGAACCTATTCAATGATAATGACACACATATTAGTGAATATCTGAATTTATTCTGTTTAAATAGTTTAACTTTATTTGAAAAATGTGTTACAAGAATTGGAATTGCTGATTCGACTGCTGTTGACTATGTTCTTTTTACCGTTCACTAAAAAATTATTTTCAGTGTAAAATGGGTATTTATGATGTGGGAATTACTGATTATCATATCTTAATTGGTTACATAAGAAAATGTTCATGATATAATAACGATAATTAAATTACAAAGTAAAAATCTGGATAAATTAGGAATTATTTGAACGATTTATTAGAGGTGTTGATTTTATGCAGGTTATCGATGACATCAATACAAATGAGGTTTAAACAAGATGATTCCAAACTCAAGGTACAAACTTTTAGGGGAGGTGGGAAGCACAAAAACCCAAACAATCACAGAGGAATGTATGACCGGAAACCCTAACCTCAGCTGGAGGATACACGAAGATGCAAAAATGACAAGTCAATAAATAGGTGGAGAAACTCTTTATTTAGTGATAATGTACACGAGGAGAGTACGAGTACATGTTAAGTTTTACAGCAAGTGCTCAAAGTTCTTACCATCCACAGTTATGCACGCTTAAAAATTTTTTTTTTGTGATACACTCGATAAACATATGTGATTGTTTTGTTTTCTACTTCCCCTAAAAGTTTGTACGCTGAGTTTTGAATCACCCTGTATACGTTTTACACACATCCTTAAATTGAATTCTAACTTAGGCATAAAAAAAACTTGTTAAAGATAAAAATAGGGCAAAGCTTAATGAATGGATTACATATGACCTAATTAAAATTGTGATAGTCAAGATCGTCCATCTCCGTGAACATAGATGGGATGCCCGAGATCCACTCTCGTGGTGAGTAGTGTTCAAGAGTTGTTCAAACGAAGAAACAGTTGCGATGTCGTCCATGTGGAGTGTGTGGTATTATAAGGACGATTTTCTCTAACTATGAAAATTTCTATTCTCTTCTTGTAAATAAATTTAGTATATTCAACTTTACAAGCCTACAAATTGGCATAAAATGTGAAAAATGATGAGTCTTGCACTTTACAAAATGACGATATCCCTACAAACTGGTGCCCAGACAGGCCTTGAAGTGAAAATTTGAAAAAAAAAAGTAGGAAGAATAGGAACACCGACAAAAAATAGGAAAAAAATAAAGAAAAAATAGAATTCCCAAATTATCGTGGCATTAAAAAAAATGTTGTGTCTGAGATTCACACCTTATATATTTTAATTATAGTATTATCTATTGATATTTCAAGAAACTCAAGTTCTCTAACAAATTAAAAAAATCTTTCATTTCCACAGAATGTGGGATCAAAAGCAATGCAATTGGCAAAACTAAAAAGAAATTAGTCAAATTTCTACTGTTACTGGAAAAGCCCACTTAATGATCTTGATCCATTCCCCCCCCCCCCCCGCTTTTCGAAGAAAGGGGGGAAAAAAACTGTCTAGGTGCCATAGAAATGTAACACATGCATGCTTAACCCATTGCCCATGGGCCGAATGTGGCCCCAGAGTCATTCGTTTGAGGCCCACATTTTCAAACCTAATTTCGTAAAAATGAACTAAGCGATACACTTCCAGATCTTTCAAGAGACCCTGCGGCAGTTTCAGGTCATTCAAGTGGCTTGCATCACATTTACATATCACCACGGCACAGTTCCAGATTACTCAAGTTACCTGTGAGCTGTAGGACATTCCTAGATCACTTGGGTGACCTGCGATACTGTTCACCAACACATAATGCCACATCCCTGCATAACGACCCAGGATTCTGATCTGGCAAAATCGGTGCAATTGATACACAGTAAGAGAGAGGCAAATGATTTCAAGAGAATTTCCAGGTTAACATAAGTAAATTTATTAACACTTTTAACAATTACATAGGTTATGATTAACAAAATTATTTCTCAAATTCATACCAACCCCCATGCAAGTCCGTTGACGATCTTGAATTACACGAGCCGTGACGTCATTGACCTTGACAGAAGCAAGTGAAGGTCACGACCCGAGACTCCACGTGGCGGCGAGAATTGCAGGTTCAATGGCTAGAGCTGAGGTGACGATCGGGCGACAGGGATTAGAAACGAGGATTGACGCCAAGCCAACGACAGCCGAACGATGACAGGATCCAGGACGACGGTGGTGACAACGGATGACTAGAGAGGAGGCATGATAAGATCCAGAACCAGCCGGTGACGTGCCGAGCACAAGTGAGACTAATTATTTCATACTGTAGACGATTCACCAAAAGACGACCACCTCTAACTCAAGTAATGTACACTGAACTGAGAGTGAGTGCGATGAAATGTGAAGTGACTGAATATTTATACCTGAAAGGGAAATGCGGTACGATCCAACTCCAGGGACAGACCATCTCAAAAAATATACATCTGAATACGACGAATAGGAAAATATAACATAAAATTTACATAAAGAAATAACAATATATTTTTATAGAAACTTTCACAAAACAAAATTGGCAACAATAAATCCAAATGGCGATGTGATCAGGATCGCACATTTTTTTTTACTATGAACATATGAAAACATAACAGAATAATTCAATCAACCGTGTGCAAGGTTATAAAAGGTAAGAAAACATAACAAATCTACTCTATAATATAAAATCACGAACTCGAAAAGGACCTGTTTCTAAGCAACCGAAATTAGTGACGATTTTATGTTATGGAAGTGGATGATGTTTTTTGAGTGACGGAAATCTGCTACATTTTTGTGTTACGGAAATAGGCTACGTTTTTGTGTTACGGAAGTCGTTACGATTTTGGGTCGAGTTTTCATTTAACTACTGAACACATCGGGAACCGCTTGACCTATAGAGATCAAGTTTTGAGCATGTACCCAGAGGCCTGTATACATTAGGGCGTATCACGAAAAACTTTTTTTTTGAAATTCAAAATTAGAAGTCGATAAAAAGTTGTCACTATGGTCACATATTTACCAAAAAAAATTTCAGTGAAATTGAAGAATATTTAGGTCTCCCGGCATGGGCCTAAAGTTTAATTTTTTTTGTCAAAAATGGAGATTTTAAATTTTTTTTAGAAACAAAAATATAAATCAAATTTCTGTTTTCAAGTACAAAAATGTAAAGCTTAGAATATTAGCTAAAAGTAAAAAAAAAATTATATTTGTCATGTAACATTTAGGTCTCCTGAATTAGCAGTAAAATTATGTTTTTCGCAAAATTAAGGTCTATTGTTCAGTTTTTCAATTACTTCTAGTCTACTTTTTTCATTAACAAATTTCTCGTAACCATACGGGTAAAAAGTATTTCAAAACTTTATATGTATTTACTAGATCCAACTTAATTTTTATTTTATGAAATTAAGCCTATTTTTGGAGTACGAGAAATAAAACTAGATATAACTGAAAATTAATTTTATTTTCTACAGAAAAAAAATAATAAATATCAAAATGTTAACTTTTAAAAAGTAATTCAAAATGAATCTTGATCTTGATAATTGATGAAAATTTCAGAATGTTATAGTTGTCAGTTCGGAATACGCTTATTTCATATGTACGTGGCATCACAGTTATAAGCAGCTCTCTCAACCTGCACAACCAAAGTTTTTTAGACTGGTTGTAAAGGACAATTTATAGTACTAAATTAAAATATGCTCGTAAAAAACAAAAATATTAGATTTAGTTCATTATTGTTTCAAAAATATTATATATTTTATAGTTATAGAAAATAAAGTCTTAACTGAATGTTTATTCCTGGACTGTTGTAATTGCAGATGTGAAATGATGCTTCGTTTCAAACTTTGGAAAGTATTTCCTGTCCAGCAATCTTGATCTAATAAACCCATCTCACTCTTTGAAGCCACAAACATGCTGAGAAGCTTCTGTAATCTCTTTTACAATTCTTTCCACAGCTTGTGTGTGAGAAGGAATTTTAAACTCCTTTCTATCGCTAGAACCTGTTTCAACGATCAACTCTATCTCTTGGTTGCTTAAGTTAGTTATGAGAGGTGGCTCCGTTACTGTTGTAGACTGCCAGTTAATAAGATCTATGTAGTCCTCTGCCTCAAAATTAACCTGTGGTGGTTTGAAAACCCTCTTTGCTTTCAACTTCGTTTGTCAAGTTTTTTGTATCCTCTTGCTTGCTAGACATCTAATATGTTTTCTTGAGTCAAACAACATTCTCAAAAGTTGAGGGCAACCATAGCTTTCCTAAGAGGCAATTTGTTTAAATGAAGCAAACAAACCACTGCTTGTACTGGGTGTTTTAAAGCATTTTCGAAAAATGAAATTGATCCATTATAAACTCTCGTATTTGATGCGGTACCATCACAACCAAGAACTTTAATAGTTTTTTCATCAGTGCAGTTTTCTTTCATAAATTTTAGTATTGATGACATTATGTTTTTCCCAGAGCCACTGTCTGGACCTGGCATCATATGTTGAACCTGGTTCTTCAACCAAAGATATGTGCTCTTCTAGTATAAAGTTTTTCGGACACATTTATCACTTACAATTTCTTTACTCCTTGTTTCATCATTTCGATCATCAAAATAGAGGGCAATTATTTTTGAGGTGCCGAGTTGAACTAATACCATTACGATATTTTACCCTTTCTCGAAAAACCTTTGATTTATCAATTACCGCTGCCTCATTTTCTGGCGTTATAACATTTAAATCTTGCAAAAGTGCACTTGCTAGCTAAGCTCCTGTTCTACTACTGTGCCTGGACTGAAATCAAGCAACTGAAATCAACCTAAAGGATGAGTTGAAAATCGAAAAATAAGCGCATGTAGTAAAAAAAATTAAGGTTTTCATGTAAATTCCGGGAGACCTAAATGTTACATGACAGATATGATTTTTTTTTTTTTTTACTGTTAACTAATATTCTTGTCGGTGCCGAAATAGCTTTTCATTGGGAGAGCAAATGCGTAGAAGAAACAATTTTATTTTACGTAATACAAGCGAGACATGCGTACGCGTCGAATGAACATATCATACTAGAGAAAAAAGATACAAGGGAAAAGAAGACAAGCGAAAAGTCACGCAACGTATCAGTTTCGCCATCTGGAGGTGACCAGAGGGATTACAAACGTAAGCTCGTACTATTCCCAACATCCTCCCCACCCTGGTCAACCTCCAGAGGAATTACCAATTGAATTGGTCGTCGAATTTCTGTTCCACTGGTTGTACGTAGAATACACGAACGAATGTTGCCGTCACGACCTTTGACGAGAGATAATACACGTGCCTTCGTCCACATGTGTCGAGGTTTTGCATCTTCCTGTAGGAGGACGACCGACGTCTCCAACTCGTAGCTGAAAACCTTGGTCTTTATTTTTCACTTCGTGGAATGTCTTCAGCTCTAGTAGGTATTCTTTCCTCCATCGGTTCCAAAAGTCATTCAGTGAATCTTGCTGCAGTGACCACGATTTCTTGAGGTCGGTAGCTGCAGGAACCTTTTCGTGAGAAGAAAGGGTTGTTAGTCGTTGTCCAACCAGGAAGTGGGCAGGCGTGAGAGGTTCTTCGAAGCTGTCATCTAACTCGATATCAGCTGTCAATGGTCGGCTGTTGACTGCGGCTTCAATTCCAGCCAAAGGAGTCGTCAGTTGTTCGTCATCGAGAGATGCGCGACGCAATTTTGGGGCCAATGATCATACGATTCACAAAATGGGCAAAAGGGTGACAGATTTTTCTCGTTACGTCGAGTGCGAACATGAAATGCTTCCGTAGTCGGGCGGAAATTTGAAGGTGGCAAAGGAAACTCACCTTGCACTTTGCTTGAAAATCGAAATCTGTCGATTTCTTCACCGAGGAACTGCATCAGCTTTGATATGTCCATGTCCGAGATATCTTGCCGTTTAGAGTGGATAATCCACCGTTGACGAATGTCCGTAGGAAATGTGCGAAGGATCTTCGGTGTCAAAATCCGACTGTAATTATCGACATCTTCGCCGAGTGATCGGAGAGCTTGGATATGGGCGTTAATTTCCAAGTAGGTGTCGTTGAGAAACTCGGGCGATGAAGTTGTCGCTGGGCGCAGGCTGTCGAAGAAATCGATGTGGGTCTGTATGATGGTATCCTTGTTGCCGTACCTGTCGATCAGCATCTTCTTTACCATCTCGTAGGCTTCCGATGTGACGCCGATTCCCTCGACGAGCTTCTTGGGTTCGTTTTGGAGATACCCCCGTAGAAAAACGTGTTTGTCAATGGTTGACAGTTGAGGATTCTCGTCGATCGAAGAGGTGAATTGTTGCCAGAATGTCGGCCAGTCTTCAACACAACCGCGGAAGGGCTCTAGGTGTATTGTAGGCAGCTTGAGAGCACATGGTGATGAAGTCGATGTAGGTTGAGCTGAAGCGAGAATCGAAGTAGCAACCAGAGGAGGCACCGTCGTTGGAGACTTGTTGCGTTTTCGTAGCACGAGGGAAGCATCGAACAAGGCACGTTTCGCTTTCTCAGTGTATTCCTCGCATTTTTCGATATCGATAGCGTAGTCCTCGTCTGATAGTAGAGCGTGAATACCGTCGTCAAGGCGAAGTAATTCGTCCAATTCCTCCGTCAAACGAGAAACCATGAAGTCTGTTTCCGAGTCGGTTTCCTTCCCGTCACTGTCCAACGTTGAAACGAATCTAGTCACCTTGGCGCGCACCGTTGTCCGTTTCCGATGGAGCGTCGTTAATTTCTCCTTATCCATATTAAGACAAGTTTCGTTGGTCAAAATGTTCATCCAACAGGTTTCCTTCATCAAAATATTCGTTTCGGCGTGTTTCGTTCACCAAAATATTCGTTCCTGCGGGTTTCGTGCACCAAAATATGTCGGGGCCGAAATAGCTTTTCATTGGGAGAGCAAATGCGTAGAAGAAACGATTTTATTTTACGTAATACAAGCGAGACATGCGTACGCGTCGAATGAACATATCATACTAGAGAAAAAAGATACAAGGGAAAAGAAGACAAGCGAAAAGTCACGCAACGTATCAGTTTCGCCATCTGGAGGTGACCAGAGGGATTACAAACGTAAGCTCGTACTATTCCCAACAATTCTAAGCTTTACATTTTTGTACTTGAAAACAGAAATTTGCTTTATACTTTTGTTTCTAAAAAAAATTTAAAATCTCCATTTTTGACAAAAAAAAATTAAACTTCAGGCCCATGCCGGGAGACCTGAATATTTTTCAAAATTTTTTTGGTAAATATGTGACCATAGTGACAACTTTTTATCAACTTGAAATTTTGAATTTAAAAAAAAAGTTTTTTGTGATATGCCCTAGTATACATCACCAGTGCTCCCAACACACAGGGTCGTGGTACCCAGGGCAGGTATCTTTATGGGGAAATTGACAGGTTTCATTTTGAGTCGAGGATGAATAATTGCTTCTAATTGCGCATTGTGCTGCATTGCTTATTGTGGCACTGCAAAAATAATGGTGCATTACTGATTGCGGTGCATTGCATATTATAGAGCATTGCGTGCTGTATTGCTCATTGTAATGCAGCATTTAATGCATATTGGGGTGCATTGCATACTATAGTGCTTTGTTTATTAGAATGCATCGCATACTATGCTGTATTGCTTATTTGTGGTGTACAACATTACTGATTGTGATGCTTTCCGTGTGGTAGTGCACTGAGTGCTGTATTGCTTATTGTAATGCAGTGCTTATTCCGTATTGTGGTGCATTGCGTATTGTATGCATTACATAGTACACCATGTTTTGTACCGCTTATTGTGGTGCACTGCAATATGGTGCATTGCTTATTGTTATGCATCATGTATTGTAGTGCATTGTATGCTGCATTGCTTATTATAATGCAGTGCTTATTCCGTATTGTGGTGCATTGTGCTGTATTGCTTATTGTAATGCAGTGGTTATTGCTATTGCACTGTATTGCATATTGTAGTGCATCGTGTGCTGTATTGCTTAATCTAATACAATGGGTATAGTGGTGCACTGCAAATACAATGCTGTTTTTAGTGCATCGTATTGCTTATTATAATGCAGTCCAATGCAGTCTGCATTGCTTATTGTGGTAAATTGATTATTGCAATGCTTCGCTGATTGCAGCGCATTGCTGATTTTGCTGGTTGTTGATTTGTACTGTTATGCATTACGTACTGTAGCACATAACGTGCTGTATTGCTTATTGTAATGCAGTTCTTATTGCGTATTATCGTGCTTTGCTTGATGCGATACAGCACGTTGGCGTATTGTGGTGGATTGCATATTATACTGAATTGCTTATTGTGGTGCACTGCAAATGGTGGTGCAATACTGATTGTGCTGTATTGCTTATTTTAATGAGTGCTTATTGCATATTGCAAATAGTGGTGCATTCCATATTGTAGTGCATCGCGTGCTTATTGCATGTTATTGTGTTTTGTTTAATGCGATACATTGCATACTGTTGTGCATTGCATATTGTGCTGTATTGCTTATTGTAATGCAGTGATTACGGTGGTACATATAGCACTTTGCCCATTGCGATGCATCGCGCATTCTGCTGTATTGCAGTGCATTTCTTATCATGGTAAACTACTTATTTTACAGTATTTGATGTTGGTGCATTGCATATAGTGGGTACATTGCGTTTTGTGCTGTATTTCTCATTGTGGTGCACTGCATATAATGGTGGATTGTGCTTTATTGCAGATGGTGGTGCTTTGCGTGTTATGATACACCGTATAGTGAATCACTACTTAGTTTGCTGTATTGCAGATATGGTGGTGCATTGCATATAGTGGTGCATTACTTATTGTGCTGTAATGCCTATCGTGGTGCGTCAAATACGCTGGTGAAATAAATTAAGAGAATTTGCATATTTTATCGAATTTCATGAAAAGAACTGAACTGAATCATGGTTCGTACTCTTCCAACGAAAAAAAATTCAAGCACTTTTCAAGGTAAAACTTAAAAATTCAAGGACTTTTTTTACAAACGCATATTTTTCACATGAATAGGCCACTGACGTCATACCAGCACCGGTACTACAGGGTAAGACGACATCAACGTGTATTAAGGAGTTCTACTACAGGACGCGGGAAACTGCCTCGGGTGGAAATTTTTAGGTGAACACCGTTATAAAATTATCGAATTCCGAATTGGTGGGAGCGGCACGACAATACAAAAATCCTAGTTATGGCCTTGCGTCATACTCCCTCCAGTAATATAAGCTCAATGAATTTCAGCGCCGATTCACCCATTGAAGAACAGCTCTCATTTGGCGGCATTTTTGTCTGGCACACTAAGCAACCAATCTTGATAAAAGGGATTTTTCAGCCACAAGTAATTATAAGTACACACACTTGCTACTCATTTTTTGTTTTCTTTCTTTAAAGAACCTTGTACAAGCGCTTCACATCACTCATAAATAAATATTTTCTTGACAGCACGGGTGGAGATACGAGGGGGGGGGGGGCCCTAGCATGAAAGGTTAAGTTGACTAATCTAATGTATATATGCATATATGAATTGACATCATCATCATCGTGCCCCCCCCCCCCAGACTTCCAAGTCAATCTCCGCCTATGATTGAAAGTAATCAGAGGAAGCTTCGCTCACTTACGGACCGATAGGCTGAAATTATTTCGGCAAAAATTAGAAAACTTTATTTTCTAAGATATTGATTTCTCAAGTCCTCCAGAAAAAATACCTAGTACAAAAGTTTAATGACTTCCAACAACTCCAAATACGTCTACATACGATCGCAGGATACATGCTACCATAAAGCCGGGTTTTCCTAGAAGTGGGTTGTTGGGGGCCAGAGCGTGCCGACTGAGCTGAAGAAAAAAAAACCAACGATCGGAAGTTCATTTTGAACTCTAGCTTTTATTCCAAAAAGTTGCAAGGAAAAAAACAATATCATTTATGATCATAAAAAAAATAAATAAAACGGCCGATAAATAACAACCGGCAATCTCAGGGAGAAAAAAAACAATCCCAACATACACGGAAATAAAACAACATAATCCCGGAAAAAAACAAGCCTACAGTATAAAGCCGAGCTCCCATGAGGGTGAGAGCATGCCGCCCGCGATTTATATATTGCGTCGGGCCCAGCGGTATAAATTTTTTTATACTCTGAAAAAAATTGTTGTAAAATGAGAGAGAAATTTTGTTAGAATCAACACAATGTTTGGTGATTCAGCATTAATTATTCGGCGAGAATGGCAATCTGACACTCGTTATTTGGCGATATTGGTGATTTAACGCTCGTTATTCAGCAAAGTTTCTAAATTAGCATTTGTAATGCGGCGGACATGCGCTTTTTACTCCCGGAATGAAATTTTTTTCGTGAACCATCGGGATATGACGCAATGATGATAGACTACAATGAATGAATGAACGCCAGGACTTTGCCACTGGACTTATCCCGTTCCCGAGATCTCTTCCAGCCCAGCTTCGTGAGTGTCTGGAACACAAAAAAAAAAACCACAAACAGATGATCGACTACAGTAATTTCTGCTGCTTGCAGTGGCGACTTTTTTTTTAAAAACGGAAAATGACTCGAAAAAAACTGAGACTTTTTAACGGGGAGATAGTCTCACATTTGTATCTCAAAGTTGGGAACCAAAGAAACCCAACTTCAGCTGCTGTGATATAAACTTCTACATATGGACATGCAGTGATAGTTTTTTCTTTTCTGAATGGGGCTGGGAGAAAATAGGCCTAAAAATGTCGGATTACTCTACAGGCCAGATTATCCAGAGTCTACTGTAGTAGTATGGGCAGAGTCGTCTTAAGAGCATCACGTGCCCCGGGAAAAATGATCTTTCTGAGGTCCTCCACCTGGTTAAAAATGCATAACTATCAATTTACATGCTTACTCTTGATAATTTGAATCAGATCAAATTTTCATGAGATCCCTCTACACTTTAGGCCTCCAAGCTGTGATCAGGTGGACCCATGCGTTAAGACGCAGTATGGCACACTTTATTTGAAGACAAAGAATATGGGTTTTCCAAGCAAAAATCTTCATAATTTTTTTTATAAATCGAATGTACAAAGTTGGAAATTTTTAATGAATTTTCCAGACCTTATCGCATTTGAAAATTATAAGATGTAAATGAGGAAGTTAAAAGGTATTATTTTTGGAAATGCAGACATGTCATGTGTAAATGCTTAGTGTTTGTAATGCAGGTTCTCTTTTTATTTTAAGAGGATGTAAGATTGGTTTGTCAAAATTTCCTTTGAATTTCTCAAAATCGTTTACAGAAAGACACATTAATTGTCTAAAACAGTGTTTCCTCAGTGTGAGTCATGTCTCCTAGAGGCGTTGCCAAGAAATCCTCCCCACCTTGGGGGGGGGGGGAAGCGGGTGTTTGTGATCAAAGAGGGGACAAAAAAAAAGAAGAGTGGAGAGGAAGAAGAAAGGAACAGGGTTGGAAGTAGATTCGTCATCAAACGGGGCAAGTACACACTTTGGAAGGTGTACAACTTCAACATTATACCCAATTGTAATGTTGAAGGAGGATGTACAGGGTGAAATGTGCTGCTTCTAGTACGGCACCTGTGCACCAGACCTGCATGACCTGGAAAGGTACCGGGTTCCCCAAAGGGGGCAGATGTGGACCAATGGGGAGGGAGGGCAAGAGTCATGCTAAAATAATTTTCAATTTAAACAATCATAATGATATAACATGGCATGTGCATATTTCTGTGGAAGGAAGGTAAAAAGTAATATTTTCAGCGACAAGTTACGGTGAACACAAGAGAGTAGATAAAAAGCAATATTTTCATCGATAAGTTGAGGTAAACATAACATGGGTTTTACTTTTATTATTAAGTAGCCAAGTCATTTTTAACCCTTAATCAAGTGCAATATAAAAGTCAAAAGATCAGGTGCAATGTGCCTACTAGTTGCATGTGTTAAACCCTTTCATTTTAATAGGAAAAGAAAATACACCAATCAAGGGCCCTTTCGCAAAACAGATTTCACATATTCTTTTTCCTATTCACATTTTTCGAAGTCCAATATTAGACTATTGTTATTTGCCCGTCTAGAGCAGGCATCTTCAATCCGTTGCTGGCGAGCGCCATCGTGCTCCCAGAAGCACCCAGAGTGCTGATGTTCGTACCCGATTTGGTGCTCATGAACACTTGATCAATATTTCGTTTAAATACGCAAATTGCATTCAATTATTTAAATCATCCAGATTTCATGTGCATTCGTATGTCAAACACGACATAAGAGCAAGGCCGCAACTAGATGCTTAGTCACCTGAGGCAAGCGCACATTTTGATGTCCCCTTGTAATGTGAGGAGAGGTTTCAGAATAAAATTTCCTTCCCCTCGGGTCTAGTGCCTGGGGCATGAGATCTTCTTGCTGCCCCCTAGTTGCAGTCCTGCTTAAGAGTGCACTTCTTTCGATGATGGGTGCAGGCAGTGCTCATGACTGGAAAAAAGTTAAAGACCTCTGATCTAGATCCCAAGCTTGTTACAGTATTCCAATGGTTCTCTTTTGTCAGCTGCCTTCCTTTGCATAATTCAGGGTTCATCGGCATCTTCCCAAGTTTGGCCATTTTTTTACCATATAAAAGAACCACTTTAAAGCATAGGTTTTGTGTGCACAAATCCATATTTTCAGCTCGCTACCATGCACCTAGGAGCTGCGACGCACACTTTTAGAAGCCCAGTGGTACTCCTTTAAATTTGGCCTTAAAGTCGCAACACAATTAATGGTAAACAAGTCCGATGTCTGTCTTCTCTTGAACTCTCTCGTTCTGTCACATGCGTGTATTGAATGATTTTGTCGTTCACTATAGCTAGTCGGTAAAGATCAATGACCAAACAAAAGGATAGTTTAAAAAAAAATTCTTTCAAAGGGGAAAAAATTGGAACCCTTTCACCTGTCCCCCCAAGGATGGGGCTGTAGTCAGAAGGTCCAGGACAATCACCATCATTGTTTTTCATGCTATCAATTTAGTAGAGCCCCCCCAGTGAAAAGTTGCTTGCACACCCACCAAAGAACCGACAGCCCTGCTCCATGATGTGGGGGAAGATATGTCCTTTTTATGGGAAACAAATATTGTTCCCAAGAGGATTCCCTACTGCAGTGGTTCTCAACCGGGGGGCACGGATGAAAATCTTGCAAAAGGGGAGACAGGCTACTGATACGGGGGCCACGAAGAAATTTGTGACATCAAATTTTTTTAGTCAGAGTGACTAAAAAATTTAATTTCAAACAAAATGCATAGAATATATTTTTCGTAATTTTTCCCCATTCAAGTAACATTAACATGAGGAAGGAGGAAATAAAAAAAAAGTGGTTCATGTAATCTCAGTGGTTTTACGACTTGGGGGTGATAGTAGGCCCTGACACAAACTATAGAAGAGGTTTAAGCAAAATGGAATAACTGTAAAGACAGAAAAGTGTGTGTGTTCAGACTTTTCATTCAAAGAGGGCTGCCATAAAGAAAACAAAGATTTGCTGACCATTCATTGACATTCTTTTGAGTGATGGTAGTAAATGTAATCCAAGAAGTAGATGGGTGAAAAATGAAAGCTTGTAAAAAACCCATCGTTTTCATGCAATTACAGACGGATAGCCATTTAGTTTAGCACAAAGCTATCTTCAGCCGGCACTGAGTAGTCTGATGGGGAATATGTTTATAAAAATCGAATAGAGAATGATTTGCTCTGGGGTATTTTTTATGAATTTTGAAAGGGGGTGCCAATCCATTGCCTCTGCTTAAGAAGAAATAAAGTCGAATTCAGTTATAACGAACTCCAAGCGATAAAAATACATGGAGAAAAATTCACAGAGAAATTTAAATTTTTTTTAAAACTACATTGCTGTGATAATGTATTGGGACAGGGGCGTATTAAGCAAGGGTGCAAGGGATGCGGCACACCCTGGCGCAGGTTGTAAGGGGCGGCAACGTAGACTTTACTTAAGACAACAAAATTTAACACAGTAAAAATTCACGACATCACGCTTTTGAGTCCTACTATACCTCGACAACGGAAACGTTGAAAAAATAGACAAGGCCTCTGATCGTAATACCAGAAACAAGAATGGAAGCTATCTGGGCTGCTCGAGACAAAATCTGTACCCGTGTGGGACTTATTTTTTGCACCTCCTACCTATTGCTCCCTCCATAGCCCCTACCTCCTGCGCCAGGGAATCTTTCGTAGGGCCCATGCCCGATTTTCCACGGGGCCCCTTCTACAGTTAATTTATAGAGTGAAAAAAGAAAAGTTATAAGGATTTAGTCCCGGGCCTCAAGCTGGAGCTCTGTCAGCCCTACCCTTAGATCATGCCCCTCCCTCACAATTTATCCAAACAATTCCTAACAAAACATTTTTTCGGCCCTTCATTTCCGATTTTGCGCCCCTCCAGAGTCGACAGTTTGGTTTTTTTTTTAAAATTGAATTTGTTTTACCCATTCACCCCGGATTTAGCAAGCGGTGCCCCGTGTGGCCGCAATGGGTCGCGTGGCCAAGCGCCACCCCTATACTCTATTACAAGGGCCATTTTGGTTCCTTCACCCATGGCCCCCACAAGAGCCCGGGATAATTCTCATAATTTTTTGGCCTTTTCAGGCTATAAATCAACTATAGAAGGGGCCGTGAGAAATCAGACTGGAAGGGGGCCTGCGAAAGATCCCAGCCTAGGGGCCCAAACCCTCACTCAGAATTTGATCCACAATAGTCAAATGAAGGCAAAGGAAAATTTTGGTTTTTCACTTGTCCGGCCCCTGGAATACCAGAAACACCTTTGAAAAAATTTTCTTAATACAAATTACCCCGTTAAATATCATCTTCACACAGGATAAGTGATGATGGCTCACCAAAATAAGTGCTCTTTCAAGGATTAAGTTATCTGGCATTTATTAAGAATGGTAAAATAATTCTAGAACAAAAAACAAAAAAAATTTCTACTTCAAAAGCGGGACGTATGGTCACACACATTTTGCACGGTAAACAATTATGTGCGGCTTTCTTCTGAAAAAAAAAAAAAAACAGGTTTATCTCCAGGTGCCCTTCACCGAATTCCTATCAGCCTCCTGGCAGGGTCACCAGTAGGGGCGGCACATGAGGCTTCGCACCCGGGCGGCAGGTAAGCTCGAGCCGCTCCTGTATTGGGACTTCCTCCAAGATTCACACCACACTTTTAAAGTTTTTTTAATCGATACTGTAATGCTTCCTTTTAACTGCCCTACTACTGGCCTGCAGCATCCTAAATTATTTCAATGCAATTTTCCTATCCTGCAAGAACAATGTTGTGGACATTAGAAAAAAAAATCTAAAAAAGCGTATGACTACATTTAAAGCAATTTAAATCCGTTTATTAGAGACTCACTGCATCTGCTGATTTCTAAAGAAAAATGCAATAAATTCTTACGTAAGTCTTCACTTTGAAATGTCCATAACCCGCTCAATGCGTCTGTTTGTATCTGTCAACCTAAAATTTATGGTTTTTAGTGTTGATAATACGCATGCAAAACCAATTCAGCGACGCGCTTTCACAATCTGCAAAAACTGCTTGGATTTGATAGTTGGAAATGATGTCTAAATGCCAAAGATTTGGAGTTCGAATCAAAATGAAAATGTCAAATAATTGAAATTGTGCTTCGTATAAATGAAATGTTTTAATATTGAAAGCTATATACAGTCAAACCTCGTTAGTGTGTCACCCGGTTAACACGTCACTCCGCTTACCAGGTCATTTTTTGGAAATCCCAATTGTCCTCGGGCATGAATTGGCACAGCTATGGCTTACTCCGTTTAACGAGTCACTCCGCTTAATAAGTCATATTTTTGCTCTCCCAAGAGTGACTCATTAACGAGGTTTGACTGTATATAGAGATTAATCTCGTGCCAGTAGTCATACGTCTCATAAATGTGAAATTTTGTCATAAAACTGAGAGTGAGGCACGAATCCCCTTGCACACAAGTGGAATTTCGAGGCATTTACGCACAACCGAGCCCGTCTTGGCCATTTTTCTTTTTCTCCCCACCCTTCCTTCCATTTGTTTCCTTCCTAAATTTATAAAAGTAAAAAGGACATAATCATTATAAAACTGACTATTTTCAGATCAAATTGCCGAAGTTCAATGACTTTACTGCAAAGATTTTTACTTTCAGATTTTTTTTGGGGGAAATAATCAAACCCAAAGCGTATTAAAGACCCTTTATTAATACGCTTTGGTCAAACCCCATTAGACCGGAACTCCAAGCGACCCGAGAAATCACTTTGCAATAACGAAATTTCGTTACAAAAGATTACGAGGGATAAGAAAAGTTTTCGTTAAAACACTATTTTTCCCGTTGTAATGGTATTTGTTACAATGAGAGTTGACTGTATTTCGTCTCAAGCTATTTTTTTAAGTGTATTTGGAGGCTGCATGGGTAACAGGGCGTATGACACTTTACTGGTGAGCCATTAATCTTAGAGACATACACAACTGGAAAAAGTATCCAAATCACGTGTCCAACTCAGATATGTCATTCATGTTGTAAGGGGTTGTATAGCTATAAAATAAAAAAACAACCTTTTATACCGTCCCCGTGTGCCAAAGAACCCAATTAAGAAGTTGTTGCTCTGTCTTTCCCGATGCCAACTAAAATAATTTCACGTTTCTGAGTGCAATATTCACCGAGATATGCGAATTCGAAAAATTGAGGAAATTTGGGAAAAAACAGCATTCAATGCGGGTAAAATGTTTTCCCCTCATTTAATGCTGTTTTTTTCCAACTTTCTTGGAATATCTCAATGAAAACTTGAACTTAGACACGTTGAATATTTTTGTCGGAGCCCAGGAAACAACTTTCCAATTGGGTTTTGGGGCACAGGGTGTCCGCATAAAAAGTTAACATTTTTATTTTAATAACTATGTAACCCCTGGCAACATGAATCAAATATCTGAGTACTACACATTATTCGGGTACTTTTTCCAACTGGAAGTATGCCTCTAGGACCAATGGTTCGCCAGTAAAATGCCATATGCCCCGTTACCTATGCGCCCTGTATATGAAATATAGTACGGACTGTTATGTGAAATATTGTGTTGCGTTCAAGGCAACACGCACGTTGCTTCGTTCGCCAGCGAGAGAGCGGTCACATTATGAACCAAAAAGCCACTTGTCAACCAAAACGTCGCTTGTCATCCAATGAAGTATCAGATTTTCACCGTATCGAAATTGAAGTCAACAAACTGATAATTTTCGTATTTGAAAATCTGATTATTTATAGTTTCCGATGGGCTTGAAATCCTGATAACGAATCATTATTATATTCACACGAACAGTTTTGTCACTGCATACATGATTTCTCTGGAATGAATGGTTCAAACAAATATTTAAAAAAAATTTCAAACTCATTTCAGTTTTTTTTTTTAAATTCACAGTAGGGCTACATGAACCTATATCCTTGATACATGTATTATTGTTGAAAACGATGTGGAAGGTTGAACTTTTCAATTGTGATTCATTTGTGTGGCTACTCCCTCATTATATACTACTTTTATCCGCATGAAGAGAATAAAATTAATAAAACTGCTTGCTACCACTTTATGCAATTTTTATCATAAGAATGCGTATTTTGGAAGCTACAATTGACATTTCTCAATGAAACCATAATCTTTTACACAAAAAAAAAAAAAACAAATTAGGAAATAATAAAAATTTCATCCAGTACAGTAACTTGATGACATTGTGCCGTCTTCAAGCGCAGAGTTTACATTGATTAAAAATATATTTTTTTTTTTTAATCGGATTGACACAACACATAAAACACAAAATCAAACTGAGAAAAACACAAAACAATAAACTTCACAAAAAGTAACATTACAGACCCTTTGTAACCCCACGGGATTTATTCTATTTTTACTGTATTCTATTAGTTTATTTTGCTTTTTCATTATTTTCATAAATTAAAAACTAATCAAATTAAATTCAAGAATATTTATACTTCAGACAATTTTTGAATAACTATCTTCTAATGGGAAAACGGGGGGGGGGGGGGGGGGGAGAGGAAGGGGGGGGGAGGAAGGGGGGGGGTAGAAAATTATTCATGTACGCAAGGGGGCCACAGGAATGAGAAAATGAGAAATGGTTGAAAGGGGGCCATGAACAAAAAAAGGTTGAGAACCACTCTGTTACAGCCCTCCTCCTCCTCTAGAAATTATCACATGATCCTGAGAACACCACTTTATTATGGGGAATATTACAGATGTTGAAAGGTCTGGACAAGCAAAGAAAGAAAAGTTCTTTTTTGTTCATCCAGTCCAAATAGCTTTTTTGTCCCACCCATATAATGTCTGCCTTAATGTAGGGTGGCTATATATTGTCACTGTTTTTTTCTGTTGCTACTCACCCATCCATCCCTTCGGGGCAAAAAAGAATAAATAAAACCTGAGAGAAGAGAAGAATTATTGAATGCCACAGCTTCTCCAAAGCCTAGATTTTAGGGGGAAAATCTCTAAAGAATCAAAAATATCTGTGACTCACTCAAATTTTGTGACTTCGGTGACCTTTTTCTGTTTCTGTGACTTTTTCGGGACTTCATGACTTTCCCGTGTTGGTAGACACCCTGAAAAACTATCTTATTTTCGTTTTTGGTGCACTGAGTAACATGCCATCAAGAATATTTCATAAAGGGTGGTTATGGCGTATAAGCATCATCCAACCCCCCCCCCCCCGGTCATCAAAAGTCAGCAAATCGGAAACCCACCCCCCTCCTCGATGCTGACGTAATATTTGAATACTGACGTTCCCCCTCTTTCTATATTCCTGTTAAGTGAATTTTTAGTGTATATCTGTCAACTGTATACAGGAGAGGAAAAGAACACATAGAAGACGGGAGGATGTAGTTGATCATGAAAGAGACACATTAAACTCATCTCCATTCTTAATTCTCCAAATTAAGCTTAAAAGTTTTCGGGTTTTTTGGCCGACGTGTAATACGCGTCGTACACAAGTTTGTACTTCACGTTGGCCAAAAAACCAAAAAACCTTTAAGCTTAATTATAATACATGGGGGGGGGGGGGGTCAGCTTATACTCGGGTCACTTTTTGATGAGAAAATATCGACCCCCGCATTATTGGTATGGGATATGTCCAAACCCCACAAAACCAATAATGTCAAAGCCAAGGCAAAGAAATCAAAAACATCATTGGCTTTGATATCAGGTGGACTAATGTCATTTGTACAGCCTTTAGATGCGAGCATCAACAAGCCTCTCAAAGACTATTTTAGGAATTTGTGGATTGAATGGATGAGTTCCGAAGATCAAGAAACTGCAAACAGTGGTGCCTTGAAGAAACTTGACATTGGCCTAGTGTGGCAATGGGTACATGAGAGATTCTGTACACATAGAATTCTGTTTCCGCTGATCCTTCATAAAGTGTTGCATCAGCAATGCGATGGACATAACTGAAGATGATATCCTCTTTGAAAGTGACAATAGCGATGACAGCCCAGATGAAGATAAAAACAAAGATACCGCACCCCTGATGACAATCTCATTGATTACAATGAGCTTGGAGACTCAGAAGAATCGGATTAAAATGTTTGAATGATTTTTTATTGTTTATTTAAGCAAGCTATGCATTTTCTATGAAAATATAAGAATTTTTTTTCTCTCTAAAATGGCCGTATGTTTTGGGGTCGGCTTATACACGGGTTTTCAATTTATTACTGTTATGGTGGTCCTGAAGTAGGGGTTCGGCATATATATGAGTCGGCGAATACGCGAGTATATACGGTAATTTTTTTTTTTAAATCTTTCTACAAAATTATTCACAAAAATGGGAACCTATGAAAAATGTCTGGACAGACCCCTGCATTCCGACATGCACCAATTCCTTTGAAGTTCTTTAGAAAAATGTTGACATGGTAGATGTGTAGTTTGGTAGCAGTGGTAATCAGGGGAAAAAAATTGATTTTCCTAATTTTGCAAAATGAATGGGTTTCTTTTCTTTTAGAATTGGTCTGCATATTTTTGACTGACAAATATGATTATACAATCATAGTTGTTAATATAGAACCTACACAAACAGTGATGAAAAAAATTCACTTTTTTAAATACGATTAATCAAGATACTGCAGAATTATAATCACTATTTATTAATTAACTAATTACTAATTTGAGAGAGAGGGGTAACATTTAAACATTTAATTAATATTCTAAAAAAAAAGTCAATTTTGATATTGAATATTATTGTGTAATATTATTGAGTATTGTTGTTTTTATACAATTTCAAGGTTGCCGAGAAGATCGTCCCATTGGTGTTACTGTTTATGACCCATGGAAGGATTATATCCCTTTGGGTCACATAGTGAAATAGTGTTTGTTTTGTAATTTTTTTTTGTCTTGTATGTTTTTGATTTTGTCTTATCTAAATAAATAAACTATAATTTGACAACAAACCAGTATTGCCAAATTTTTATTGACTGGAAAATCTCCATTCTTTTAGGAATGTACACAAATATAATGAACCCAACTCTTACTGCATGTGTTATTTCTATTGTGTATGGGGGACGGGGACGGGGGGGGGGGATAGTGCTCCCGTATCCAGAAATGTTGTTTGGTGGTGGGTTCACGTGATCATGATGGTGTTCTGAATCAGAAAAATAATTAGAACGAAACATGCCTCGTATGGGGAAAAAAATCAGTTTGAATTAGAAATATTAGAGAACTTACCTTTTTTCTAGAAATGCTCTACCATTCACAAAATTTTTCCCCATTGCAGTAGCTTTCCATGCATAATATGCACCCTAAGAAACAGTGATAAAAAATTCAACACATCATATTATTGATATAATACTGAATATAAAATAGTTAACAAACCTAGTTAAAGTTATATACTTTACAGCCATAAATCATGAGACAATTTGAAGATTTTTTTGAATTTCCAAAAAAATTACTTAATATTGTTCTGAAATTTTGGTTGTGTAAATGCTGCGCTTGTGTTCACAATTTCCAGTGAAAATTTAGTCACTGGTGCATTTAGGGGACCAACACTGTATCAGAAGACGCAAATAATCTATAATTTTTATAAAATACTTTACCTGATATTTCCAATGTTTATATGCATTTTCTATATAATCCCATTATTTCCTATAAATTTTCCATTTTGACATCATACATGTGTTATGCTCGAGAATTTCTCTTATACAGAATCAGACATGGGACTCAGCTCATTTGCATCATGCTGCGGAGTTATTTTCAAAATAATCAAATGATAGAAAACCCCAGAAATATAAATTTGTGGAAAATCCCTCATCATCAAACTGCTTTCAGCGAGTAACTTGAATAGAGCTTGCTCTATCGCGTACATCTGTTTTCCATGACATTCAACTGTAATTTTCACAGAAGTTGCTCTATATAGTTGGCAACCGAATCATAAAAAAATGAAACATATCTTTTGTGCATGCATACTTCAAAATTATTTTCTTTAAGTGCTTATATCACATGAAAATATCAAATCATTCAATTTAAAACTTCAGTACATCACACAATTTTTATGTTGTCTAAGTTCTCTAAGTTATGTGAAATTTGGCTGCAAACTCCACTTGTTATAAGCAAGAAACGTGCTATGAAAATTAGAATGTTTAGAAGAAACATCCATATCTTTGCGAAAATATATGTAAACATTAAAAATATAAGCTAAAATATTGTATGAAACTTACAAATAATTTGCAGCTTTTTTTTGATACGGGGTGATAAATTTTTTTTCCTATTTAATTTATTGTCCGTCCCCTAAATGTTCTTGCAATTAAATTTTCACTGAAAATTGCAAATAAAAGCAAAGCATTTGCATGATCAAAATTTCAGAACAATTCATCAAGTATTCTTCTAGAAACTTGAAAAAATCTCTGAACTCCAAAGTCTCCCATCACTTATGGCTATATAGTGTAGCCTAGGTATATATTGGTTCTCAAAAAGATATGGACAAACATTTTTCTTGGAGGCCGTTCAAGTATTACGTAAGCAATTTTTCAGCCATTTTTGACTCCCCCCCCCCCCCCATTGTCAGCAAAATTTCGTCATCAGCCCCTCTGAAACCTAACGCATATTGGTAGGATCAGAGACGTACACGTGGGGGGGGGGACATAGGGGGGTTCTCTCGTGCCCCCTTTCCACGATCAAAAATTTATTTTTTTAATGCAAAAAAAATATTTTTTTTTAAATTGAAATTTTGGAAGAAATAACTTAATATGTTATTATAATCAATTTCTGTGAATTTCAATGTTATTTGAAGGCTATGAGCTCAAAATTTATTTTTAATAAATTCATCGCGACCCACCCTCTAAGCTATATAATGGTAAATCACATAAAGTTCCTTGGCCCGATAAATAAATATGGCCCTGGGGGGTTACTTGATGCAGCCTGCTCTCTTCAAAAGTTAATTTTGTAAAAATGAACTAAGTGGCACATTTACAGATCGCTTAAGTGTCTCGTGGTACAAATCCAGAACATTTAAGCGGTCCGTGGCATATTTTCAGATCATTTAAATGACCCGGGACACAGTTCCAGAACACTTAAGCGATTCGTGACACATTTAGCGATCCCTTGAGTGACATGTGACGTAGTTTTAGAGCACTTAAATGGCCCCCAGTGCGGTTCTACATCACTAAAGTTACCCGCTGCACATTCTCAGATTATTTACGTGATGCGTGGCACAGTTCCAGATCACTTGGATCCACGAAACATTTAGAGTTCACTAAAGTGGCTGTTTAGGACATTTATCAATAGGGGGATGTTACTTCAAATGTCCACAAACTATCAAAAGGTTTTTCTCGTTTTTGGCGCACCGAGTAAGATGTCATTAAAAATATTTCATATTTTCATAAAGGGTGGTTGATGACGTAAGCATCATAAAAAACCCCCCTCTCCCCCCTTGTCATCAAAAGTCAGCAAATCGAACCCCCCCCCATCGATGATGACGTAATACTTGAACGACCCCTTGTACAAAATAAAAAAAATATTCTTAAGAGACGCCAGTGACTAGTTAGGTCTGGGTTCACATCCTGGCTACAAAATTATTTTTGTTTAGCAGAAATTCAAAAATAACTATAGGTCCTGATCCAACATAATTTTCTGGGAGAATTGGAAATAAATCCCGAGATTCTCCTACGAAAGTGAAGGGTGGAAGGGGGTCCCATGGACGTGATTGGGGAAAAATTTGTTTTTTTTTTCAAAAGTCCCCCTTCTCTCCAAAATACATCCTGCATATGTCCCTGAGCAGAATATAATAACATGAGTAGAGCCCAAAAGTTTAGGCAATCAGGGTGTCTACCAAATACCAAAAGCAAAATTTAGTGATTCAAAATTTTGTGACCTTTTCTCATTTGCAAGGCTTCCACTCAAAAAATTAAAAAAAAATAGCATAGGGGTAGACAACATAAACATGGCATAAACAAAAAAAATATACCTAGATTTTTTTTTTTTTTGAAAAACTTCAAAATTAATTTTTTTTTTTCATAGCACGCTATTTCAATATCCTGTAAGATTGACTCAAGCCACAGCAAAATGACAAATGTCTTGGTTACAAAAAATTTTTTTTGGCCAAAATAGGGTCTTAGCAACTACAGATAATTCTTTTCTGCTCTTCTCACAATATATATATCACATTCTTTTTTGGGAGTCTTCCACAGTCCAGTCTGTCAACTTTCTTGAACAATACACACTGCAAATTATACAAATACAAATACAACGCCACAACAGGCAAATTGCCCAACGAGGTGGCTGATTATGAAGATATGTAAGTTTTTAAGGATGACGCTCTTTCGATACCACTTCCAAAAGCAAAATGTTAAATTTCAAGGTCCAGTATAAATAAGTCAAGGCGGATCAGATGGTTTTACTGCATTGTCCATCCGTTTTAAAAAGGATGTGTTAAAATGTTAGTGTTGAATGCCACTGTTATCATTTCGACAAATGAAGCACTTTTATTTCTAGCTCTTTGCTGAGCACTGTAAATATTGTTTATGCATTTGAATGCCCTAAAAATACAGAAGACAACTGAATGCTATTGGGTATCATATAAGTCACAAAACCTAGAATAGGTCTATTTACCCAACTACTTCGTTATATTAACTGTTTTCACATATGCACAAAATGGGCACCATAATTTCAAACGATGAATGTTAGTTACTGTCCAAGACCACAAAGTAGTAAATACAATTTTTTTTCAACCAGGCAGAAGTTTTCAATGACTACTCTACTTGTAGAACCCTCAAACTAAGCAAACGAAGAATTACTAAACCACCAAATCGTCTGCATACCCCCCAAATAACAAAAATTTCTGCTTTGGCAGAATCATTAATTGCAATCTACTGCATTTTTATTATTTGACATTATGTCCATGATTCTTTTCTCAATTATAATCAATTATACGAACTTTGTTAGGAAAAGTAGGACAAAAGAAAAACATTTTACCAAAAAGTAAGAGCAGGAGCCCTGCATTCAACAAAATGAGCCATGCTGGACTGTTTTCTTACATCAGTTGTTCCCAAAGTGTGAGTAGCGACCACCTGGGGGGGGGGGCAATAAATGATACAGGGTCTTAATGAAAGGGGGGAACACAAGTAAATTAACAAGAGACCTGAATTTTGTTTTTAAATTTATAAAAACTTTTACATTTAAAGTTGATTTAAATACAATGCCCCATAGAAACTGGACCCTAAGGACTCAAAGCCACATAAACCTCCCCCCCCCCACAAAAGCATAAGTGGATACAGGTTGTTTCCCTAACAAGGTGGGGGAGAGCTAATGTCCCCCTTTTGCTCTTCTGCCTACACCAATAATTTTTTTTAATTGGGGGATCGTCTTAATTGCACCGCCTACCCATATCCCCACCCATGGCTTCAATCAACTTTGCAAAATCATCAAAGCCCTCAGGTTATCATGAATATTCAATGCAATCCATTCCATGGTTCGTACTCTTCCAACGAAAAAAAATTCAAGGACTATTCAAGCACTTTTCAAGGTAAAACTTAAAAATTCAAGGACTTTTTTACAAAAGCATATTTTTAACATGAATAGGCGCATATTTAATTTTGATTAAAACTTTTCAGAGATTACATTTCTACCTACTTTATTTCACATCATCTGTAATGAATAAAGGAGGCCACATACACATATATATCATACAAAACATATGACACATTGAATAACACAGTTCGTGCCTGACAATTTCCTCATTGAAACGTAGTTTAGTCTCTAAATATTGCACTTAATTTCCTTTTAAAGACTAAAAAAAAGAACTCTTCTAAAGATAGGAAAAGATTAAATAATTTCTTTCATTAATTCTGAATTTATTTATTTCATTCTGGAATAATTTCTTTCATTAATTCTGGAATTTTTTCATCAATTCTGGAATTATTTCTTTCATTAATTCTGGAATTTTTTCATTAATTCTGGAATTTTTTCATCAATTCTGGAATTATTTCTTTCAACAATTCTGGAATAATTTTTCATAACTTATGGAATAATTGCTTTCATCAATTCTGGATTTGTTTCTTTCGCTAATGCTGAATTCTTTTATTGATTCTAAAATTATTTCATTAATTCTGGAATTATTGCTTTATTAATTTTGGAATTCTCTCTCATTAATTTTGGAATTATATTTCATTAATTCTGTAATTCTTTCATTAATTCTGGAATTTTTTCATCAATTCTGGAATTATTTCTTTCAACAATTCTGGAATAATTTTTCATAACTTTTGGAATAATTGCTTTCATCAATTCTGGATTTGTTTCTTTCGCCAATGCTGAATTCTTTTATTGATTCTAAAATTATTTCATTAATTCGGGAATTATTGCTTTATTAATTTTGGAATTCTCTCATTAATTTTGGAATTATATTTCATTAATTCTGTAATTCTTTCTTTCATTAATTCTGGAACTATCTCTTTCATTAATTTTGGAATCATATCATCGATACTGAAATTATTTCTTTCATTTATTGTTTTAAACTCCTTTAAACAACTATGGATGCCATTAGAAAATAACGGAGATGCGCCGACATTCAACGAGTCACGTGATGTTCCAAGTAATTATGTAGACCACTGACGTCATACCACCACCGGTACTAGAATGCGGGGGGGGGGGGGGTTTTGAAGGGAAGCATTGAGCTCGATGAAGGGAAATGAAAGAAAACAAAAATGAAGAGAAGATCGGTAAAACGAGTGGTGCACAACGCATTTGACTCTTCCAGAAACAGTCGGCCAATCACGCCCGACGTAAAACACTGCCGTGTGAGGCTTGTTGCGCTCTCTAGGAAAACAGTCGACCTTGTTTTCTTATTATTGGTGAGTGGACGGCGTGTCACACTGGACGATTCACTTTGCACGCGGCACAAAAAACCTGCTCCTACGAAAACCCGGCTTTATAATAATGGGGAAAAACGTGCTTTAAATCCAATTATCCAGGGTTATTGGCTACTATGGCTTTTTCCCTGTGCTTTGCACTTTTTTAAGGACGTCACTTACGAAGTAAAAAAAAAAAGTGGCGAAAACTATTTCAGAAAACACAAATTTTTCCAAAAAAATTCTTTTTCAAGGACTCTTATTTATTTTTAAGGACTCTTATTTATTTTTAAGGACTCTTATTTATTTTCAAGGACTTTCAAGGCCTTGAAAATTAACTTTTTCTTTTTTCCCAAGGACTTTTCAAGGTTTTCAAGGACCGTACGAACCATGCATTCCTGCATACGCTGTTGCGAGTCTTATATACGGATGTCTGGCAACCCAAGACCAACCCACCCCTCTTCAATGTTTGTCGTATCAGAGTTTCTTCGCCACCTACGACAAAACCTTCCAAAAGCAAGTTCTGGGGGCACACCAGCGCTCGTTGTGTCCCACGTCCTGCGAATGTGAAACTACTGAACATACTATTGATCGATATTAAACCGTGTGCACAACAAGAGTTGCACTACGACCCATAGCAATAGTGGGCTCAAAACAGAGCAAAAGACCCAAACGACGTTGAACGGAGCAAGGTGTGATTGATCGAGTAGTTTGTTCAGTCGGTTCAACGATCGGCTGTGAATTTTGAAATCGGCAGTTTGCCGTCAGAATCGACCCACATCGCCAGATAGGGATGTGCATCAGAAGAAAGCGCAGTCTTAATAAAATGTGCATGAATGAGCCCATTTTTCTACTGATTGCATTAATGCTCGCAGGCAAAACGTATTGGTGCAGGTAAAATAAAAGAAATTAGAAGAAACGTTTCTTATATACGAGAGCCGAAACCATCGTTTAAGGGTACAAACATAGTCCAGCCAATTTTCCAATTCGGAAGGAAGCACAGTAGAGGGCTGATCCAACCAGGGGACTGTAAATAAAATAATTCTCATTTTTGTTTTTTCCCCACTATACAGGACCCGTGAAAAATTCGGCTTGAGCCCGCCAAAGATATCAGCTTAGGGGGGCCCTACTACAAGATGTGGTGCCACTAGACCAGTGTTTCTTAACCTTTGGAATCCTGCGGCATGGTTGATTTCTTCTTGATTGAAAGGCCTGGGCATACACAAGAATAATGGGAAATAAATGAGTAAAAATGAAGCAATAAACCACTCATAGCCCAGTTTGGCAGATGTCAGGGCCCAGCGGTTAAGGAAACACTGCACTAGACCAACCAAGGGCCCTTTCAAAGGATGGATTTCACATATTCCTTTTCCTATTCACATTTTTTGAAGCCCAATATTAGACGCTTGTTATTTCCTCTATTGTCATGCTTAGGTGTCCGTCCAAATCAGGCGTCTTCAATCCATTGCTCGCAAGCACCATTATGCTCCCCAAAGCACCCAGAGTACTTGATGCTCATGCCCTATTTTACTTCAACACCATTTGCAAATTGCATTCAGGTATTAAAATCATCTAGATTTCATGCATTCATACGTCAAACATGACATAAGAGTGCACTTCTTCTGATGGAACAGGCAAAGCTCGCGACTATATCGCATCTGGTCTATATCGCATTCCAATGGTTCTATTTTGTCAGCTGCCTCCCTTGCGTAATTCATGGTTCACCTGCGGCTTCCCAAGAAGTTTGGCAGCTGTTTCATCATATAAAAGAACCACTTTAAACAATAGGTTTTGTGTGCACAAATTCATATTTTGAGCACGCCACGATGCTCCTAGGAGCTCCAACGCATACTTTTGGAAGCACTGTGATACTCCTTTAAATTTGGCCTAAAAGTTATGTCGCAACACAATTGATACTACTAAACCATATATGTGCCTCGTTCATATTCCTCTGGGGAATTTCCAATGAATTGGTACATGTTGGAATGTGCGTGTCCGTGTAGTGAAACCTGACGTGAAGTTTGTTTCTGTTTTGTTCTGCCACCACTTTTTTCTAACTATGAGTGGAGTGTAGCGATTGAATCATTGTGGCCTGTTGCTCTCTGTGGCGGGACTTTTCAATGGGGGAAATCGGTGCACATTTTCACCTCAAAGTTGGGAACCAAAGGAAACCAACTTCAGCCGACCACCACTGCGGTGATGGTGGGGTACCACTGTACTGTATGCCTATGTATTCTGTATGATTTCGTCATTCACTATAGCTAGTCGATAAAGATTGAAACGATCAGAATAAATAAAAAAATGGATGATGATTAAAAACAATTCTTTCGCAGGGGAAAAAATTGATGCCCTTCCACCTGTCCCCCCCCCAAAGATGGGGCTGACAGGGCTGCAGCCCTAAGGCCCGGGACAATCACAACCATTGTTTCTTCATGCTATAAATTTACTACAGAGCCCCTCAGTGAAAACTCTGGCTTGTGGATCCGCCAAAGATCCAACAGTCTTGCTCCATGATGTGGGTCATGTCCTTTCAACATAAAACCAATATTGTTCCCAAGAGGACTCCTCCCTCCTTTAGGAATTATCACGTGATCCTGAGAACACTGCTTTATTAGGGAGAATATTACAGATGTTGAAAGGTCTGGACAAGCAAAGAAAGAAAAGTTCTTTTTTTTTCATCCAGTCTAAATAGCTTTTTTGTCCCACCCATATAATGTCTGCCTTAATGTAGGGTGGCTATATATTGTCACTGTTTTTTTCTGTTGCTACTCACCCATTCACCCAGATTTTAGGGGGAAAATCTCTAAAGAATCAAAAATATCTGTGACTTTCACTCAAATTTTGTGACTTCGGTGACCTTTTTCTGTTTCTGTGACTTTTTCGGGACTTCATGACTTTCCCGTGTTGGTAGACACCCTGAAAAACTATCAAAATTTATTTTCGTTTTTGGTGCACTGAGTAACATGCCATCAAGAATATTTCATAAAGGGTGGTTATGGCGTATAAGCATCATCCAACCCCCCCCCCCCCGGTCATCAAAAGTCAGCAAATCGGGAAACCCACCCCCCTCCTCGATGCTGACGTAATATTTGAATACTGACGTTCCCCCTCTTTCTATATTCCTGTTAAGTGAATTTTTAGTGTATATCTGTCAACTGTATACAGGAGAGGAAAAGAACATATAGAAGACGGGAGGATGTAGTTGATCATGTAAGAGACACATTAAACTCATCTCCATTCTCCCCTTCTATATCAACTAAAAAAAAAGGAAATAAATTTTTGCGATTTATTGTAATACTTAAAAAATACGGATCATCCAATTTTGATGATCCGTAAAGCTTGTAATGAAAAAACTTATGGAAAATACCATGATTTATACCAGTGATTCTGAAACTTTTGTTATACATGGTTTCCTTGTCCACTTCATGATTCGTCCGTGGCTCCCCCAGAATAGTTTGGTAAATAAAGCTTAAAAGTTTTCGGGTTTTTGGCCGACATGAAGTACACATCATACACACGTTTGTACTTCACGTTGGCCAAAAAACCCAGAAACTTTTAAGCTTAATTATAATTTACATGATGGCCATGAAAGCCTTTTTTAATATATTCAGGGGTGGGAAGTGACTAAGTCCATTTTGGAGCTGCAAAATTCAGGATTTGGAGCAGTTTTGGAGCAGCAAATTCAGGATTTGGAGCAGTTTTGGAGCAGCAAATTCAAGATTTGGAGCAGTTTTGGAGCAGCAAATTCAGGATTTGGAGCAGCAAAATATGGGAATCGGAGCAGATATTTATAAATTGGAGCAGTGAAATTAACAAGAATATTTTCGTTAACCCTCAACCCTTTTCAAAATAAAACTGCACTGTCTTTTGTTATCAAACATCTTTTCGTCAGCTTGATTTTTGTTTTTGGTGCTTTAGGCAAACACCTTGTTTGAAAGAGCGGCTGTCATAAATTTTTTTGCACCAGTCTATTTAAGATGATTTTTGTTTACTGAGGGTACTATTTGCTGCCTTGAACAGCAGCACTTCAAATGAGCTAAAAAATTTTTATAAGTTTTTAATTTTTTTATACTTGGAAAGAAATTGTTGCAAAATGGGAGAGAATTTCGGAAGAATCAACTCGATGTTTGGCGATTCAGCACTCATTATCTGGCGAGATTGGCGATCTGATACTTGATATTTGGCGAGATTGACGATCTGATACTCGATATTTGGCGAGATTGACGATCTGATACTCGATATTTGGCGAGATTGACGATTTACCGCTCGTTTTTCGGCAACATTGGTGATTTAACGCTCGTTATTCGGCAAAGTTTCTAAACTAACATTCGTAATTCGGCGAACATGCGCTTTTTACTCCCGGAATGAAAATTTTTTTTCACGAAACATCGGGATTTAACACAATCACAATCGACTACAGTAATTTCTACTGCTTCCAGTGACAACTTTTTTTTTAAACGGAAACACTCGAATTTGCACTTTAAAGCTGAAAGGCATTGCAAACCATCTTCAGTTCCACGATCACGGAGAATATCGGGGTTTCGCGATGGAAAGCCCGATCAGGGGCCGATAGTTTAAGTATAGTGGAATAAAACATGCTCTTCTCTTTCGAAAAGAAACGTTTTGTGGCTGGCAGGAACAAAAAATTTTTGGCGTCCTTTCCGAAATTCCGGGCATACTGAAGCAAAATTTGCTATTTGGCGCAGAAAAATGTGAAAACACGCTATTGGAGCAGGATGGCGCAAGATATTAGTTTTAGCACAGTGCGGCGCAATTGGCGCAGAGTTCCCACCCCTGTATATTAAAAAAGGCTTTTAAAATATTTTTCCAAATAAAGCTACTTTAAAGTATAAATTGGCACACAAATGGATATCACTAACTCACGTGATGCTCTAGGAGTCACAACACACACACACACACTTTGCGAAACACTGTTTTAGGGGTTGGATAGTTATGCCTACCACTGCAGGGGCTTATGCAGGATCAACCTTTGGAGAGGAATCAAAGGATTTCTTTACGAGAAATTTTGAGTTGGAAACCTGAAAAATAACAAATAGACCCATAGAAGTTGGCTACAAAAAAAAAGGGAATCACAGATCCCAGTGGGCTACAGCCTGATTCAAAGTAAATCCTGTGCATCTGTTTTTGTATTTTGTGTATTTGCCTCCCTCAGGAACAATTGGAAGCCTATGTGAAAAAAGATTACATGCAAGTAATCCAACACTAGTGGCCCTTCTTGAATTATGGTCTTCTGCAGCTGACGTTCAACCAGCAACACCAAGGCCACATTTCAAGCAAGGAAAAAGGTAGCAGAAGTTCATGGCAGCCCAAAATTATCATTTTTGAAACTTGTTTATTTTATTTGATCAGTTTAAAATTTCATTTGTTTATTCTTTCAAAAAAATTTTTTTATGTGTGAGACAACACAAAACCTCTTGTGGAGCACAGTAAGGAAACTATCTAGGGTCTGTCCAGAATTCAGTGAAAATTTTAATTTCTTTTTTTTTTTTTCTTTTTTTTTTTGTGAAAAGGGTCATTGATTTGTAAAAAGTAAGTAGTTTTGTGGAAATTTGAAACAATCTAGTTAATATATCACAAAATGAAATGAAATTTCAAATGCAGCTAATTTGTATATTGTGAAAAGTCTGCAAAATGAACCCGAATTTCAGCTGGACAAGTCCCTGCTATTGCCCTGTACTGTAGCTTCTATGCTGTTTAGAAAACACTGGCAAGCTTAGGAAAAAATTGCCCCAGTCCTGCGTATAATGGAGTAATATTTTAATGTTTTCCTGCCATACTTGAAAATTAAGGTTTTAAGAACTGGTTGATACAAAGATTAATTGAATTCAGGAAAGAAAACTTGACTGTCTCCAGGGGTTATCAAACCATGCACTGCCTCTCACATGTTGGGTGAGAAAGCTAAACCAGTATGCTTTTTTTTAGCAATTAACTTCTTTCCTTAGAGATTGAGTGCACTGAACAGGACCATACATGGAAAGGCAGACATGAATCAGCCAACAGATCACATACTGTCATTTTGCCACTAGATGGTGACTTCTATAGTGTAGTGGTCTAGTGTGTTCACCTGCCATGCAGGAGGACATGGATTCAATTCTTCTCAAGAGCAGTTGCATTTTCTTTCCTGAATTCATGTTCACATCAGCTAGTTGTAAAAATCTTACGATAAATAAATTTTCAATCTGCAATATTTTAAATATGTTACATTTTATAAAATGAGGATGAAAATTTTTCATAATGATTGAAACTACTTGCTGAGTTTCTCAAATAATTTCTTTTGCTTACAAGAATAATTAAAAAAAAAATTAAACTCACAGATGGATCACACTGGAATAAATAAGGCCTGCCTTCATCCCAACCACTAATAAGCAGAGATACGCCGAAAGGACGAACACCTCTAACAGAAAGAGAAAAAGAAAATGAGTGATAAATGAAAAATATTTTAGCTCCTTAATACAAAACCAGTTGGTCACTCTCAAGCATAAAAAAAATAAGAAACTATGAGAAATCTCAATGCAACAAATAAATAAAAATAACCTTAATTTGCAGTAAATGAGCAACTTTTTTATATGAAAAAAGAAAGAAAGAAATGCATTTTCATTTCTTTACTTGATTAGTTGCGATTGTGACCCAAGTTACTATAGGACAGTACAAATATGGTCTATTGTCATTGGGAAATTTATTACAGTTTTATCCCACTTTTATGAAAAGGGAGTGAATTATGCAGAAGTATGTGTGTGTACCTACCACAGTCTTCATGTATATCTAGAATTGTGCCTGAAGTTAGTGATGCCATCTATACTTCAAATCTGAGAGTTGCCCAATTCAGCTGACCTCCAGATCAGAGTTCAACTTTTTTTTACATCCATACAAATGAATGAACAGTTTCGTAGACTGTCAGAAATAGAAGGAAAATTTACTAGATCCTCTGTTGGTTAAAATAGAAATGAAAATTAACACCCCCATATTGATATTTATTTATTAACTCTTTAAGCAGTTTTTAAAATTTTTCAGACACACCAAAAGAACACACCTCTAAGAGAGAAAAAAAGAAAATGAGTGATAAATGAAAAATATTTTATATAGCTGCTTAACATAAAACATACGCTGATTGCTCTCAAGTATAAAAGAAAAACTGAGAAATCTCAATATTACAAAGAAAAATAACATTAATTTTTATAATGGGCAGTCTAGTAATTTGCTACATTAGAAATTAGAGTGTTGTAAGAATCCGAAATATTTTGGAGTGGCCAAAATAAAGCAGATTAAGTTTTCTTGGGATTGCAGCTGTAAGGGTTAAGGAATTTTTTGCCAGTCTGTGAATGATTTTTCTCATTTCTCTGCCAGTTCACAAAATTGTTCAAGTGTTTCAACTGGTCCATCGATGTAAGGTGGTGAAAGAACACTGCTCTAGAAACTTTTCTAGCCAATGCTTCGTCTACCTTGAATATCAAAATAGTAAACGTGTTTCTCAAAGGTTGGAAAGTCTAGTTCATAAAAAGAAAATTGAATTTGTACAAAAACTTATTGTTTATTAGGTCAATCCCTTTCAATGTGCAGTTTTCACGGGAGAAAAGTTCTTCCACTTATGTTACATCTATAATATCAAAAACCACAATATAATATCATTAAATATATGGGGACAAAAGATCACTGAATCAAACTTTACAAGAGAATATCAGAAAATTACTAATCTTGATCAAGCATCAAATAATAATGTGAGAACAGCCAAGTCAATTCCAAAATTTAAGAATTTTTTTCCCTCACCCAGATTGAGTATATTCCTGCATGATATATGCAACTCTCTGTACCAACTGAGCAGTAGGAATAGGCTCTCCATACTTCAATGCATACTGTTGGGCCATTTTTCGAGCACGTCTAACCAAAAGTCTGAAAAATAAAAATAATTAAAAAATTCATGTGATGTCACTGCAGGCCCACCAACCGCAGAAGAAAACAAAATGGTAAGGAAGGCAAGGTTATGTCTCTAGTGGTATAGATGGTAGCATGCTTGCCCGGTATGCACGAGGGCCTGGGTTCGAGTCCCAGCAGAGACATAATGACGTTTCTTTCCGAGTTCACCTCAGCATAATATCCGGAAAATAACTGTTTCCTTGAAAATGGTACTCTATCCATAAAAAAGCATAACACTGCCTATTTTCAAATTTATAGAAAAAAAAGAGGTGGGACCGAAGGGAAGGGTTTATCCCCCTATACTAAAAACTGAATTACATAATTATAATATCAAAGTAATTGCTGCACGAAAAAATATATGGTTTACGTATTACGAAAACATTCTGAGGACAGATCAGTAACAGAAAAATTTTTTTATTTCTGTCTATCATTTCAAATTTTTGCACTACTGTAATGTTTTATCTAAAATGAAATATGGTTTCACTCACTGCGAGACACGAGTCCCCCGATTACGGAAAAACATCAAAAAGGTTAGATCATTAATTTCATTTCATTAATTTCATTTCATCAATCATTAGATGGATGCTAAAGGGTTGAAAACCAACCGATATTCATAACTCAAAATTAGACATTCCAGTCACCTCAATAATCAATATTAATAGAACTGCATCAAGTGCAATATTATTTTTTGTTGAAATTCCTGAAAATTCTTCTGAATAATTACACAATAAAAATTTTATAAATTTCAGATATAAAATTTTTTTTTCCAATACTCAAATATTGGAAAATAATGGTCTATTATTGTACATCAATCACAAATGTGGGAATTGTGAACTAAATTTTTAGCTCAAGTTCATTTAAAAAATTCGGCCTGAATAAAAAAAAATGAAACATTTATTCATGAAACTATAAAAGGTTAGGATGGCCTTTCTGGAAAACAGTGATCTATCGAGGGGATGCTAATGGTTGGGGCATCACTCAGTATACCGCATATTAGCAATTCAGTAAAAAATTGTATTTTTAGAAGCAAAAGCATATAATCATACTAACTTGCTAAAATTATACTAAATTTATTTATTTATTATTTATTTATTCAATATTGGTTGGCCGAGACCTATACAAGGGAATTCAGTGATGAAGTTAGACAGAGATGATTGATGTCACAAAGAAAATCGGAAATTGTTTCACAATTAATAATGTTTGGGGGGGGGGGGGAGGTTGTTATAGTCGGTTATTGCTCGAGGAAAGAAACTAAATTTGAAACAATCTGTGGATGCAAAGATGGGTTTCAATTTTTGTGAATGGTTAATTCTTTTTGAAAAGTATGAGCCGGAGTTAGAAGGTTCGAGGTGTCAATATGAAAATGACCATGGAGAATTTTAAAAAGGAAGGATAACCGAGAGATATATCTGCGGGTAGAAAGCAGTTGCATATTGAGTTGGAGCTTGAGCTCAGTGACGGAGGCAGAGGATGACCAACAGTTAAGAATGAAGCGGGCGGATTTATTTTGAATAGATTCTAATTTGCCTATATTGGAGAGAGTATAAGGGTCCCAGATTTCACAAGCATATGATAGTAGAGAAAGGATGTAATACAATAAAACTGCAGTAGTTGGCAGGTATGTCACTTGATCTTAATAGTGTTATTCACAGCCTAAGGTGAGACAGAGATAAGCACGGTGATAGAGAGAAGCATGTAAACAGAAGCATACTAGTCTACTGCAAAATCCTTTATTGGCAGTCTACTAATTTGTTGAGTAATTCATATCATGTGTGCACAATAACACGGATTTAAGTGACATGAATGTAGGTCCACCTCAATCAACTTAAAAAAATCTTGAGAGATTTCTTGCACCACACACAATATGCAGTCTAAATTTTTTTAAATGGCAAGCAATAATTTTTTTGATGTGTAATACTAAAAGTGTATGAATGCTTTGTGTTTGAACTATTACAATCCTTTTGATTGCATTGTTCAAATGAAAAACATACACAAACTTGAATTCATATCATACCAATTACATTGAGAAATACTTTTTAATGCCAAAGGAAGAAATGAGTTCTATGGAAAAATTTATTTTTAAACATTAACAGAATTACTACTAAGCTAAAACAAAATATTTCAACTATAGGTCTAATTTTGCTATTTTGTTCGGTCCTTTTTTGTAAATCGATAAAAAAAGGTATCACTAACCGGTAATCTGGCCCCATTCCACTATAAACCATCCCTATATGTTTTGTAATCATCTCAACTTTATGTATACTATGTTCTTCATACAGCACTGACTTGTAGTTTTTTTCCGCAGCCAGTACTACTCCATTAGAAGCTGAAACAAAAGGAAGTTAAATATGAAAAAAAAATTAAGTTGACTATTTCATATCAAAGGTATTATTAAAACATAAAAAGAACATAGCAGGTATTGACATACATTAATTTATTTAAATGAAATTAATTTTAAATTTGAAAAACAAAACTACAGCAACATATGAAGCAGGAAGATTTGAAAGAAAACTTTTCAAAAGAACACAGCGGTCTGACTAGCTGAAATTTGAGTTTTATTTTATTTTCTGGACCCTTTACAAAATTCAAGATTTAAAAAACAGATCCTTTGGAAAATTTCAGATCAAGAAAACAAATTAAGAAAACCTTAAATTTGATATTTCATTTCTTTTGTAAAAAATTAACTAAATGGAGAAGATTTATGAAGTAGGGAGATTACTTTTTCCTTGGAACATTATTTTTGCAAACTTTTACTTCAACTCCTTTTCCTCCGATTCTACTTTTTGATCCTCATCTGGTCATGGAACTTTCTTATCAAAAGTTTTTTGGTGCTGAAGTCTGTCTTAGAACTTCTGATGCGAGCTGCGAACAGCTTTCACAAAAGATTGCCATCAACAACATTATCTTTCGCATTTTGAGAATGCTGTACATAAGATTTTATTTGTCTAATGCCATTGATACTTTCAATCGAAAGATTTGATCTATGTTGCAGGAAATGTTTGTTTACACTAAAGCCCCTCTCGCAGTCTGCATTTCCAGAGGGCAAGACATAATAAGGCATTGATGAACACAGGCAAAATTTTGAACTTTGCAATTCCAAGTTTTTCAGATCAAATATAGATCCCCAATACTTATCTAACCTTTGATAACTCACCTATATATCTTCACACTGCAGAGAAATCCATTCATCCAGGGGTATCTGTAGGACAAACAACTTGCAGTAGCTTTGAAACAATGTACTTAATACATGATAATGAAGAGTTTTTCAGTCGGAAAACGGGTTGCAAACACTTCATTTTTTCCAGAATGGTGTTCTCAAAGGGTAAAACTTTGAGCAAGTGCTTGACGATCTAGCACCTAATAGAAATTTTTTGTTGAGAACATTCCCCCAACTCAGCAAGATTGGATTCTATTTCAGCACCAACAACCACATTTCCTCCCAGTTCTCACTGCTTTCTATAGCTAAATTCTGAAGCTCAGCAATTCTAACATTCTGAATATGTTCAGATTTCAGGAAACTCGCCATAATTTTTCTAACAAGAGCTCCTAGCTTGTCATAAAAAATGTGTACGAGGACTCCTCTTTCTGAAATAATGTCAGAAAGCCATTGAAAAGTTCCTATGCTTCTTTCAGAAACAAAGTTTTTACCAAAACACTTTTATCTGAAAGGACTTCCCGGATTTGATGCACTTGAGACGAGTCTGATCTGGACTCCTTACTTCTGAAAAACTTCAATGCCTCAATCTGCTCAATAAATCAAAAAAAACAAATCAATGTTGAATTATCTTTTCCATTAACACTCTGGAGTTTTCCTTCATTAATTCCAAAATTATCTTTCATTAATGCTGTAATTATCGCTTTCATTTATTTTGGAACTGAAATTACCTCTTTCATTAAAACTAAATTTTTTTTTCCATTAATGCTGAATTATCTCTTTTGTTAATTTTTGAATTATCTTTCATTAATGCAGGAATTATCGCCTTTATTAATTTTGGAAATACCACTTTCATCAATGTTGAAATTCTTTCATTAATTTTGAAATTATCTTTTATTAATTCTGGAATTATCACTATCATTAATTTAGGAATTACATGCTGCCAACTTTTGAATATGAAAATTAAAAGAGATTTTCACACAGACCCGTATTTTATAGTAAAACCACCCACTAATAAATACGAAAGGGATTTTTTCAAATAAAATAGGGATTTCCCACACATAAAAGTTAAAGCATAGGGAATAAAATCCCTACTCAGAAATTGAAATCCAATAAAATAGGGATTTTACAGACATGGAAGTTAAACCCTTGGAAATAAAATCCCTAAGCAAAAAACAAGTGAAATTGGAGGCCAAAATTTCAATGGTGATCTAAAATATATATACACTGCTCAAAACAATTAGGGGAGCAAGCAAAAAAGTGAAGAAAACCGTGCGAGACAGCCACGTATTGCCATACAATGGATAGTACACGCGTATCAATGCGCAATACAGAAAAAAGACGTAAAAAAATTTGGAATTAAGCTTTAATTCTTTGAAAATATGGAAAAAACATGAAAAGATGATTTAGGGCAACAATTTGGTTACGTGTAAACGATAAAAAAAAAAGTACTGTTTAGACATGATGCATGAGTTTTAATAGGGCATGTGGTCTCATCGAACAGCTAAGACTGCTGCACACCTGTTTGCCATGGATGCGATGAGGTTATCGATCAGACTTTGGGGAATACTGTTCCACTCCTCAAGAAGTACAATCTGCAAGTCTCGGACAGTAACAGGCGGCCTTGGTCGCGCAGCAATGCGTCGTCCGAGCATGTCCCAAACATGCTCGATTGGATTCAGGTCAGGAGAGCACGCTGGCCATTCCATACGCTGTATTGTTTCAGCTTCAAGCATGTTCTCCCCCAGACGAGCTCTATGCGGTCGGGCATTATCATCCTGGGAAACAAAGGAATCTCCAATGGCTCCAGCGTAAGGGATGACATGAGGTCGCAGTATCTCGTCTGCATACCTTCGGGCCTTCAAAGTGCCATTCCGAATGATATGCAGGTCCGTACGTCCGCCTATGCTGATTCCACCCCATACCATCCAACCAGCTCGTCTGTATTGTGACCTTTCACGAACGAATGCGGGGTTATTTCGAGTGCCTGCCCCTCCATACCAGAACACGTCGGGTGTCGCACTCCAGACTGAATCGGGACTCGTCTGTAAACAGCACTTGGCTCCAATCATGTTGCTCCCAATCTTGATGTTCAGCAGCCCATCTTCTTCGGGCCGCACGGTGGCGTGGGGTCAACGGAATGCAGACCATTGGCCTACGTGCATAGAGCCCTCCCTCATGAAGCCGATTACGTACTGTTTGGCTGGACACCCTTCGTCCTGTTGCCAAGAGCAACCGTCTTTGCAGCTGCCTAGCATTCTCTGTTCTGTTTCGACGGGCTGTTAACCGTATATACCGGTCATCAGTTGCTGTAGTGGTGCGTGGCCGACCTTGCCCTGGTCGAAGTCTAACATTTCCTGTTTCTTGGAATCGATTTCACAGCCTTGCAACACTTCTGGCGACTCCAACAGCGTCCGCGACACTACGTTGTGTTTGCCCGGATTCCAGTCTGCCTATAACACGCCATGCCATGGATTCCGGTAAATCATGTTGTTGAGACATCCTCAAGTCACCTTGTCTCAAAAAAAAAAATACTGCGCGATCAAATTTCACAGTTACGGCAGTAAAACAGACGTTTCTGCAACATCCCGATTTCTGCCCTTATCTCCTTTTTCTGGTTTTTGACATCATGAACTTTGATTTGCATATGAAGTTTTCTTCTTCCGTTTCTTGCTAGGCTTTAAATTATGGATGATTCATTTTATGTTACTTATCGGTATACATCTTTGCGTAATTTTGTTAAAACCATGTGCTCCCCTAATTGTTTTGAGCAGTGTATATATATATTATGTTCAATCAGAAACGATGTGAACAAACATTCTGCGCAAATAATGACCCCAAAGTCATCAGAAGATGAAGGAAAAAAACATCAATTTTTGAAGAACACAGACTTCTTGCGACACTTGCTTGATGTTTTTTATGATTTCACATGGGTGATTATGTCAGTCTTTCCACCATCATCGTTGTTTATGTCCTCAACACAACTTGTGGAAAAAAAAAAAAGTCAGCCTTTTTCTGGAACGTTTGATGAAAGGAAATTCATCAGAATAAGTATCTTTAAAATTAATTAAATATTTTTTTGCTTATCAGTATTCATGTTTTATTATCGCACATACGTAACTTCAACGAAAGAGGAAATTTTGACCACATGCGTGTCACTATAATCTTCAATTATTATCCAGGACTATTGGCTGCTAAGCTGTTTCCCTGCACGATGACAAACAACTTTTCTTGTTACCATCAAAGGGTTTGTAAAACTTCCTTAAAAAAAAGAATTTCCAACTATTCCCCCATTTACAACATGTGACGTCATTTCGAATGGGGAAAAAAACAGAGGCAGAAGACTTTTTGCCCACAAGAAATTCCTTAGGGATTGTTTTCAAAAGTGGGGATTCTTTTTAAATGAAGTAGGGAATTTTTAGGGATTTTTTGCAATTTCCATAAAAATTCGGGAGATTAAAGAACTTTTCGGGAGTTCGAGAGATGAAGCTAAAATTCGGGAGACTTGGCAGCTATGGAATTATCACTTTATCTCATTAATACTGGAATTATCTTTCATTAATGCTGGAACTGTTTTTCATTATAATGCTGGAATTAGTTTTCATTAATGCTGGAACTGTTTTTAATTATAATGCTAGAATTATCTTTCATTAATGCTGTAATCATCACTTTCATTTATTTTGGAACTGAAATTATCTATTTTATTAATTCTAGAATTTTTCTTTCATTAATTCTGGAATTGTCATTCGTTAATTACCGCTTTCATTAATTTTGGAATTATCTCATCGATGCTGAAATTATTTCTTTAATTTATTGTTTTAAGCTCCTATTTATGCCATAAGAAAATAATGGGGGATTGTGCATGTTTTCACCGAGTCACGTGATCTTCCGACGAATGATGTTGCGGACGACGTTCTCAGCACTGAAAAGGCGAATACTGATGTCATACTCCCTCCAGCTTGATGGTGCAAGCATAGTACATCCGTATTTCAGATTCAGAAAACCAGCATCATCTCCGATTGGTTAAAAACCTGAACTTCTTTTAGCTTGAAATTTAGTTTTTTTATCTATCAGAGACAACGCAAGTTTTCGGAATCTGAAATATGGACGCACTATGTTCACACCCAAATGCAGAGAACCTTGGCAGAACCGGTATCTTGATGAATTCTACAAAAAAAAAAAAAAACCGGAACATACACAAAGGTTTTCTATAACTTACAGTAGCAATGTTGAGGTTGACGTCACTGCATGACTCTTTATCCACCAAGTATAGTTTAAACATATTTCATACAAATATTCAGAGTTTGCGAGCTAACTATGATAATTTTTTAGTAGAATTTTCAGGTTGTTTAAACAAAATATCTTAATTTTTTCAAATCTGATCTGGATTTATAGTAATGAAGTGAACTTGTATAATAAGTTGGATAATTTCAACTCATTTTTCTATTACAGAGAAAGTAGCAGGTCGGGGGGGGGGGGGGGAATCGCAGTCTTTGTACGGAAAAATCCGATTTTTAATAAGATTGATATTCATTTCACTACGGCTGAACGTATTATTCAGTAGGGAATTTAATATTGCACTCTTATCTATCTATCGTTCTCACCAATTCACAATAGCTGAATTTAATAATGAGCTCTAATCTGTTTTATCCAACCTTAATTTCGATATTATAATTATTGGGGATTGAAATATAGACATTTTTACAAACAGTATTCACGTCCATGATTACCTGAACTGTCTAAGCCAATATGGTTTTAAGTGTCTGATAAATAAACCTACTAGAGTGAGAGATACAACCCCTTGCATCGATCATATTTTTTTTAAATTACAAAATAACCCATCCACTATTTCTTCTGGAATAATTATTAATAATCTAACTGATCATTTTCCCATAGTTATGAAATTTGAGCCATTATACAATTCCAAGCTCAAAAATTTCTGATTGTAGGTATTTTACAGTAATCCACAAAAATATGCTTTCTAATTTTCTAAATAGTTATAAATACAATTGGAGGGATAATGTTGATATTGATACGCAATATAAAATTTTTGCATTTGTATTGAATTCTATTAGAAATAATTTCAAATATCGCACTAGGAGAACGCATAAATTTAATAATAACTGGATGACAAACGAATTGCTACGTATGGTTCGTAGAAAAGAAAAACTGTATAAAAAAATGTGGAAATATCCATTAGACAGAATCTACAGAACAGCGTATCAATGCACAGCCAATGAGCTTAAAATGTGTATTAAATTAGTTAAAAATGAATATTACAAGCAACGGTTTATGAAATGCGATACTAATAAAAAGAAATGGGAATTTATTAACAGTATTGTGGAAAAACAAAATAAAGCTATTGTGTTGCCAGATTCTACTGATACTCTAGAACTTGCAAATCAATTCAACACCCACTTTGATCATATAAGCCACAATACGTCTTTATTTGGTAACAATGATGATTTTTAAAAATACCTTGCGCCTACCATAAATTCCTTTGCCTTTTTTGATGTAGTCGATCTTGAGGTACATAATACTTTAAATTCTTTTTCTAAAACTAATTCGTATCATTACGATGGAATTAATATATACTTGATTAAAGAGTTTGCTGCAAATAGTGTCAAACATTTATCACGAAGTTCATAAATGCCTCATTTCAATTTGCTGTATTTCCTGAGTCACTGAAAAGAGCCACTATTACTCCTGTTTTTAAAGCTGCGATAAAAATTCTTTGCTGAATTATAGGCCTATCTCATTGTACAGGTTTTTTCTAAACTCAGTGAAAAAATTCTTTCAGTTAGAATATATAATTTTTTGTATTCTGTGAATTTTTTTTCTAAAAACCAATTTGGTTTTAAAGAAGGACGAGGTACTGAAAATGCCCTTTTGAAATTTATTTATAATGGCATTGACAAGAACAAATTTACTGTTGCAGTATTTTTAGATATTTCAAAGGCTTTTGACAATGTGAATCATTATATTCTCATTCAAAAACTCAATTCAGCTGGTATTCGTGGTGAAATTTTAAATTGGATCACTTCATATTTATCTAATAGAGAACAAAGAGTCGAAATACAGGATAATTTGAGTAATTACGTCCATATAAATAGAGGAGTCCCACAAGGATCTATATTGAGTCCTTTGCTTTTTCTGATAGTCATTAATGATCTTTGTAATTTAGAATTTGACGGTTTTATGATCACTTATGCAGATGATTCTGTATTAATGTATTCATGTGATGATCTTGACAGCCTTAAGAATCATATTAACCATGATTTAATATTAATTCAAAAATGGTTCTATGCTAATAATTTAAAATTAAATTTACAGAAGACAAAATACGTTAATTTCAATCTTATGCAATCTGATTTACATCTAAATCTTAAATTCCACGCCCTCGCTTGTGATTTCCAACCTCATTATCATTGTGATGCAATTCAAGAAGTAAATACTATTAAATACTTGGACAGCAATTTAAAATGGAAATCTCATGTTCATGAACTACTTAAAAAAATTAGTTTTGTTTTATATAATTTTTATTATATACATATAAGTTTCCGCTAATTTCTTAAAAGACCTTAATTATGGTACGATTATATAGGGTGGTGATTATAAAACTAATTTATTGCCTCAAAATTTTGAATCTGGGTTAGCTTCATTCTTCTATAATTTTTAGAAATCTTAATCTACTTCCTTTAAGCCATAATGCTCTTTTTCGTGTTATTCTTTTCTTAAACCGTAATAAAGGCTTATGCAGTTTAAAAGATGATGGTATGATGTTTCCGATCGAAGACCTCATATGATTTACCGTATTTCAACTTTTAGGAAAGAAATTTTTCGTAAACATTTTTATTATTTAGCTCCGAAATTATATAATTCACTACCACTAGAAATACAAAATATACCCACACATGCAGCATTTAAAAAAATCATTATTCAAATTATTAATTTCAACAGACAATATAGACTTATTTTGACCTTTAGGAGGAGCAATAAAATTTATTAAATTTAGCTTTGCTACTTTAATTATGTATATTTTTCCAATTAAAAAAAGTTGTTCTTGTTTGTGTTTCTCTATGTATGTGCGAGTTTAATTTTTTTTTCATATATTTTTTATCTATAACTTTGTTTTATTTTACATTTCTCGCCATGCATTAAGAACTGTCTTTTTCGCGTTGTGTATGTTTTTTCGTTCTTGATTTTTTTTTTATTTTTACATATTTTTTTATTTGACTGATAATTTTGTCTCTTTTATGTTGTATATCTGTCTTTTTTTTAATGTTTCTGTTCATATGTTTTATATATTTTATTCATTAATTATCATGTAAATTTTCAATCCGTACAGGCATCATAGCCTCTGGATGATAATTTTTTTTTTTTTAAACTAATCTAAATCTCCATGTTGGAAATGAATAAATTTGATTTGATTTGAAAAATAACGTCATCGAAAGCAAAAATTGAATAGGGAAATTTCAGAGAACCCCACCAAATTTTCTCGGAAAATCAACGTTATGGCACAGCAATCCCATCCCTGGCTGCATTGTCCATCTTCTTTTTTAAAAGGATTTGTTAACATTTTAATACCAGTGTAATCATTTCTAGCTCTTTGCTGAGTATTACATACATTGTTTATGCCTCTGCATGCCCTAAAAGTACAGAAGACAATGGAATGCTATTGGATAGCATCAGAATCTCCAAACCTAAAACAGGCCTATGTATCCAACAGCTTTGTTATGTAAACTGTTGTTTCACCTATATACAAAATGTGCACCATAATTTCAAATGATGAATGTTACTGTCCAAGACCATCAAGTAGTAAATAATAAAATTAAAGGAAAAAAATAATTTTGTAAGTTTTTAATGACTGCTCTACCTGTTGAACCCTCAAACTAAGCAAATGAAAAATTAATAAACCAAATGTTCCACATATAACCCTTAAATATAACCTGAAAAAAAATATAATTTCTGCTTTGGCAGAACCATTAACTGCAATCTACTATATTTGTATTATTTGGCCGCATATCGATGATTTCTTACTAAACCAAAATCAATTACATGAATTTTGTTGATAGGACTTGGTAGGAAAAATAGGACAAAACTGAGAAAGTAGGACAAAAGTAGGACATTTTACCAAAAAGTAGAGAAAGTAAGACAAATGGGAGCCCTGCCAGGAAAATTAAAAAAAGGAAAAAAATTGAAAAAAAAACCAAAACAAATTGATATCATTGTGAGAAAAAAAGAAATATACTAAATCTCTTATGGCTGTTGTGTTAAATAGATTTTTAGAGGGTTTTAAAACAAGCATAGGTTATTGATTTCTCTTAAAGTGGCAGGTAGTATATTACAGCAGCCTGGGTTTGTAATATTAATATTGTTGAAAAGCATATTAGTGCAAGCTGCAGAGGGGTACATTACGTCTACGAGTATTATATTTGTGGTTGATGGAAATCAATTGTATAATATCTGAGAACAACATGTGTAATTTTATTGCCTTGAACATAAAAATTGAAGGAAAATAATCGTGAAGTATATGAACAGGAAGGATCTTGGTAGTGTGGGAGGAGGAATGATGAGCAATTGTTCTCTGGATGATGGCTAAGCTATTTAGGTTTTCGGACGATGTGTGACCCCAAATTAAATGACAGTAAGTAAGTGTAGAAAGTATAAAAGTTGTAAAGTAAAAGTTTAATTTTTAACGGAATGACAGCAGATAATTTAGCAATGACGAACGTTACCTGTCTCAGTTTAATATGGGTGGTATTTATATAGTTATCCCACTTTAAGAGAATAGAAAATCACACCCAGAAAATTTACTGAGGAATTACATTGAATTTCAAAATTATTTATGGAGATTGGTTGCATAACAAGAGGAATCAGCTTGTTAATTTCTTTAAATAAAATATGTTTGTGTATGTAGCTGTATTTCACATTATATTCTTTTTCTCTATCGCCACTAGAGATGGCACCACTTACACAATTATTATCTATGTTATTTTTCCCACCTTTTAAGGCAGATTTTTTTTTGTATCGGCTCAAGTCAGCCGTACTTTTGCTCATGTCTAATTAAATGTTTTATTATAATTTAAACCTTTGCGTTCTCCGTATATAATGGCGCGTTCGTCGTTCGCATACATTTTTTGGTACCCAAACAGAGACTCACTGCATAAAGTAGTCCTGATATCATGTCAACTAAGGCCTCAATCACAAGAATAAACCTTTTATCGAGAGCGCAACCAAGTTCGACAACGAGGACATCAAGACCAGATTAGAAAGACTCGAGAATGTCTTCGAGGAATTCATTTGTCATGACGAATGCTTGGACGAGGAATTATCAGAAATTGCACAGGTGGAAGAACAGTATTTTTCAACAAAATCCAAATTGAAACGAGCTCTGGCTGTCGTGACAAAGGAGCCATGGACAACGGTTGAGTTTTCCGACACAGACCCCTGTACTGAAAGAATTCTGCTGCAGCTGGTGGAACAACAAGTATTGCTTTCGCAGTTGATAACGCGTTCACAGTCTTCTACTACTACTGAGGTACAGAGGCAGTTATTTGCCTCGCATAAACATCCATCATTCGCGGGATCGTATATAAACTGGAACAGTTTCAAGGACCTTTACGAATCGATGATTCACAAAAACGAGCATTTGACGAACGCCCAGAAATTCAGCTACTTGAAAGACCTCTTGGAGGGTGATGCAGCGGCATTGATCAAACACATACCAGTGTCAGAGGCCACATACATAGAGGCTTGGGAAAAATTATTGCTTCATTTTGATAGGAAGGTGGTCATAATTTCGTCCCTGATAAAGACGTTCCTCGAACAGCAACCAGTTTCTACTCCTGATGAAGCGAAACTCAAACACATTGTCGATACTTTGGATGAGATTATTCGAAGTTTGCATGCCATTGCCGATGAAGCTGTTACTCTGAACCCTTGGCTCATTGAAATCTTGCAGGAGAAAGTCGATCCAGAAACGCGACAGCTTTGGGCTCAAAAGACCGCTGAACAAGATTTTCCAAAATTTGGAAACTTCCTTGAGTTTCTCACACACAATTCAAGATGCGCTGCCGTCGAGATCTTCAATCCTGAAAGGTCAGCAAGCGGAATCAAGGAATCAAGGTGCCACAGAAATTAACATCGTCACCTAGCAGTATCATCAAAAGCTGTCCATTAGTCCATCATGCAACAGACCACACAGGCTACACAAGAGCCAGATTTTCAAATCTTGGTCAGTGGTCAAGAGAAAAACTTCGTTCGCAAGAAACAGTTATGTATCAACTGTTTCTCCAGCTGTCACAAGATTTATGAATGTTCACCGTTGTTCAGGTGTTCACGATGTGATCAGCAGCATCATTCAACTTTGCACGAAATTGTGTCCACTAGTGTTACCGCTGCGTTATCGGATATGCCTGTATCTACCGAGTCTAAGGTGCATGATTCCACAGTGTTTCAATCAAATATTTCCGCTAACGCTTCCTTCTGTGCGCTATTGCCTACGGCTCAAGTGTGCATCTTAGATACGCCAGGTAATCGTCCTGTTATCCGTGCTCTTCTCGACTTGAACTCTCAGTGTTCCTTCATTAGTGAAGCATGTGTCCAAGCACTGAGCATTTCCTGCAAAAATGCTCGCTTTACTGTGAAAGGAGTGGCAGCTGTGGACGCTAGTACCACTAGAGGGTTAGTGGACTTAAAATTGTATTCTACCTATGATAATCATTATATTGATATTGATTCATATATTTTGAAAAAATTAACGGCTCCATTGCCTACTGAGTTTGTCCGTTCAGATGAACTGAATTCTTATGCCGATTCTCTTAAATTAGCTGATGTTTACTTTGATAAGTTTAAAAATATTGACATTATTATTGGAGATGAGCATTTTTTCTCTTTGATACGCCCAGGGCAAATATGGGATAATGATAGTGTACTCATTGCCCAAAATACATTGTTTGGTTGGGTGCTGTCAGGAAAGATTCCTACAAAATATAATGGAGCTAATAATAACTGTCCGTTGTTTTTTGTGTTTACCTAATGCCGGTTTGATGTGTCTTCATTCTGAATTGGATATCAATGAAACACGTCATCATAGTTCCGACAAGATTCCTACAGTGTCCAATGAAAACTGTCTCTCCCCTGAAGAGGAATTTTGTGAGAGGCATTTTCAAGACAATTATCAACTGTGCACGGTAACTTACGGAACATCATCGGCCCCCTTCCCCACTACTAGATCATTGCATCAGATGGCCTTGAACTGTGAGGACAGCTTATCAGCTGTTGCTGACGTCATTAAGAACATATATGTTGACGATATAGTATCCGGTTGTGATGATTTGACAAGCACTAACATTTGTTCGCAGCTGCAGCTTATCTGTGTTTTCATTTGAGAAAACATGACTTTCATTTGAGAAAACATGACTTTCATTTGAGAAAAAGTGGCGTTCTAATTCATTGGAACCAATTGAACATATTGCTTGGGATGCCTCTTCTGAAAATGCATCCGTTAAAAGTTGTGGTGATAGTATCTTACGGGTGGGAGGCCGTTTGCAACATTCCTCTTTGAATCGTTTTCGTTTAGTTCGTAGAGTTGACTTCGCAGGGCATGTCAACATAAAACATAGAGGTCGCGAATGACTTCTGACATTAGGATATATCACTGTTTTTGTATATTTTGCCCGAAAGCTGTTCGTATCGAAGTTGTCAGTGATATTTTACTTACACCCAGTGCATTTATTGCAGCACTTCAATGATTTTGTTCACGTGCAGGTGATACTAAACATATTTATATTGATAATGCCAATTCATCTAGTAGAAATGCTATGTTCGAGTAGTCGCCGTTCGAACTACTACGGGTATTTTCAATGGATATTGTTAATTTGTTAATCAATTGCTAAGATATGTGTTCCACCCATGTATCAAGAATAATATGACACCATGCATATATTCTTGATAGGGTGGGAGTATATTTTATGTAGCTGTATTTCACATTATATTCTTTTTCTCTATCGCCACTAAATGGCACCGCTTACACAATAATTATCTGTTATTTTTTCCACATTTTGAGGCAGATGTTGCTTTGTATTGGCTCGAGTCAGTTGTACCTTTGTTTATGTCTAAAGTAACGTTTTACTATAATTTAAACCTTTGCGTTCTCCGTGTATAATGGCGTGTTCATCGTTTGTATATATTATATGTTCGGTTTTTATGTGAATCGTAGTTTATAATGCGGGCTCCATCGCATTTTCAGCTGTGCAACAGCCTAGTATATTTGAAAATGGGACCACTACTTACTGTTTTCTCTAGCCTATAGCTCTTAAAAATTCCCATTATAAGCACATTACACTGCTCAGAAAAACTTTCAATGCAATTACTCACTTTCAGTGAAGGTATCCTTCTGAGTTAACAGCTCTTGAATACCATATGATAAAGTGTGCATTGCAAGGTCCCTATACAGACTTTCATTTCATTTCTTATTCAGCTGGGAGGTAATCTCAGGGCCGTCATTTCATATTTTTCCGGGGGGGGGGGGGAAACATGTAGTCAATGTATGTGTATACACTGCTGGCCACAGTAAATGCAACACCCTGAAGGAAGCATGCAAATAATATGAAATTTACAACATGCATTAGCGGAGGTGAGATATGCAAATGATTAGAATTTCAGCGCAGACGCACATCACGCGCGCCTGTGGCGCCACTTCAAAGCGCTATTTAAGGCTTGGAGATTTCGACGATTTGAAGTAGGGCAATTGTGTTTTTCTTGTGGTTTTTTCAAAAAAACGATCAATTATGCCTCGTAGGATACAGCGATCATCTTCTGATCAAGTATCCGAGTTCGACAGAGGAAGGATAGTGGCCTACCGAGATTGTGGATTATCTTTCAGGGAAATCAGTAGTCGTGTTGGACGAAACCAAACAACTGTAATGCGGATATGTGATCGTTGGATGCAGGAGGGTACGACGGACCGACGTGTTCGATCGCATCCACCTCAGTGCACCACTTCACGTGATGACAGGCGTATTGTGCATATGGCAGTGACGGATCGCTCAGCCACATCACGAACCATAGCACAGCACATTCAGTCTGTACCGCATGATCCAGTGTCTGCGCGTACCATTCGACGCCGTTTACAGCAGAGTGGTCTGTCCGCAAGACGCCCATTGCTTCGTCTACCCTTGACGCAGAACCACAGACGTCTCCGCCGTCAATGGTGCGATGAAAGAAGGATGTGGACGGCACAATGGAATGAAATTGTCTTTACTGACGAGTCACGCTTCTGTCTGCAACACCACGATGGTCGGATTCGAGTCTGGAGACACCGTGGAGAGAGGATGCTGAACAGCTGCGTTATGCACCGCCACACTGGTCCTGCACCGGGTATTATGGTATGGGGCGGTATTGGATATCACTCTCGCACTCCTCTAGTACGCATTGCCGGTACTTTAAAAAGCCAGCGCTACATCTCCGAGGTGTTGGAGCCAGTTGTCCTTCCTTACCTTCAGGGCTTGCCCACAGCCATATTTCAACAGGATAATGCGCGACCACACGTGGCACGCATTGTCCAAAGGTTCTTCGTCAATCGCCAGATTGAATTGCTTCCCTGGCCAGCTCGCTCTCCGGATCTTTCGCCGATAGAAAACATGTGGTCCATGGTTGCTCAACGATTGACCCAAATTACATCCCCAGCTGCCACACCAGATCAACTTTGGCAACGCGTGGAAGCTGCTTGGTCTGCTGTACCCCAAGAACACATCCAAAGTCTCTTTGAATCAATGCCGAGGTGTGTGGCAGCGGTGATCTCCAACAATGGCGGCTACTCTGGCTACTGATTTTGGCAGGAACCACACTTCACAGAAGTCTATAAATTTAATCATTTGATGCTTAGTCAACATGTTATCTACAAAATAAATATTATTGCGATATCTCTTGTCTATCTTGGTGTTGCAATTTGGGTGGCCAGCAGTGTATATATATATATACCACTTTTAGTGTATCTTCAAAAGCCAGGGGAGGGGGCAACGGCCCGACCCCCCCCCCTCCCCAAATGACGGGCCTGGGTAATCTGATTTGAACATCTGACCTACATAAGAACGTGTGATTCAACCGAGTGGTCTCCAATGGCGATCACCCAATGTTAATGGTTTTGGGTGATTGCTGCTCTGTGGTTTTCCCACTCTTTTCATCTACTCTCACTGTAAACCTGCCACATGCGAAAAATCCACAGCTGTAGATACAATAAAGTAAAACCCCTCTTTTGCGGGCACCCGTGGGACAAAAAAATTAATCTGTAAAAGAGGGGTGACCGCATCAGAAGGGGTTCCCATTGAACCTGCAATATACAGTATTATCAATAACTGAAATGGTTCTTTGTTTGCAAATAAACAAAGTTCTGACAATAAAAGATGTGTTTAAAGTCATGAAAATACATAATTATTGTACAGATACGCAATGAAATATTGTACAAAGTTCATATACTGGATCTACATCTTTTAGAAAAACTGATTAAAGGATATTTGGTGGGTTTTGCTGAGTATTCTAACTCCTTCTCAAACACTGTCCACATGCAGCCCATGGGTCAGCTGTTGGCCACCCCTGGTGTATAGCACTGGCTGAATATCCCTCAAAGATTTTTGTTGTTTTACCAGTTGCTACCTCAATGGACCTGATAAGGGGGTGGATCTGCTCTCCTTGTTGTTTTATCATGAACTTGCTCCAGTTGTTCTAAAGAAAAGAAATCTGCTCCCCCAGATTCTTGGATGATTGTTGGCCCCTTGCACCCAGCAGTACTACTTCTCGATCAATTCTACCCACAGTTTAACTACATGGAATTGGCTTTTGTGCAATGAAGTAAGCTGCCCGAGCATTTGTCACAGCATGGCTTGTCTTTTTGAACCACTCCAAGTAGGTCGGGAACGGACAATCGTATAAGAAAAACAAATGTTTCTCTATCCCATTCCTAAGGTTCCGGATTAATGCTGGACAGCACTAGGTGAATGTGTATTCTTGGCCTACGGATCATCCCAAAACCTGCCACCTTGTCCACATCCTTGCATAAAAAGTTATGGAAAACCCAGATATGAAGGGACTCTTGAAAAAAAACAAAAAAAAACAGGTACAATTACCTATCATCTACCTGTTGGTAGAATCAAATAAAAATTGGTAGAAGAAAAAAAAAGTTGTCAGCTCAGGAGACAAGCAATTTTAATTTAAAAAAATTGTAATAAAATTCCTTTCATTTTCCAAAAACGGGACATCATTGTTGAAATAGGGATATATGGTCATGCCATGCATTGAAACTGTGACTTCCGGAATTCCTGTGCACTTTAGAGTGCTCTGTAATAAACTTTCCACCAGAAAAGTGCTCTGTGAGTTGAAAAGTTTGAGAACCACTGTTCTACATTATAGGCCTACTTGTACAAAGGGAAAAAAATTGAATGTTTTAAATCTTTATAGTTCTGTCAGTTCCTTAGCTAGATGATTGCATTAAAGATGCAGCGTCAGTGATGTCAACATTTGCTATATCTAGAGTGCTGATGGATAATAAAATATTTTCTCATCTCTCCTCCTAAAGAAATTCCTTTGGTGAAAGTTTGTGTCCGATGCATCCCACACTCTAAACTTTGTTTTTTCCAACAAATTTGACCAGAAAATTACCAAAGGTGAATGGAAGGAAAGAAATGGGGGCAATTGAAGTTTTCGTAGGAGAGAAGTATAGAACTAAAAATCAAAATATAAATTGTATTTAAAAGTAAAAGAAGAAAGGTTAAAAATTAGGGTAAGTTAAATATTCCAAGTTTTTGAAAGTTTTCAAGTTTTATGCTGTTCCAAGATTTACAATGCTCCACCTTTTGTGAAAAATATTAATTTTATTCACAGTGCTTAGCATGATTGAGTGCTTGGTATGGTTTACAGGTGATTGCATATAATGTATATGTTGCTGCCAAAGCTCAAAATTCACTAGTGATCCCTGGCCAAAGTCTGATAACAAAAGACATGATTCAGGATCATCATCAAATTGGTGTACTTTTTTGTGATAATTATGTCCATGTTAGTTACGGCAACCTGTCAAACAGCAGTCATGATGTGATATTTTTTTTTTTTTTTTTTTTTTTTAAATTGGCAAATAAAACTGTTTATATAATTTTTTTCAAAATTTTTTTTGCTCAAATTTCACTTTTTTTCTCTCTTCACATGAAGCTTATCCAATACAGCTGGTACATATAGACATGTATCACACATTGGTGATTTAAAAAAAATTATTTGGCTCCTGCCAGGCCGGCTTACATCAGCATATAGAGCTTTGGCCAGGGACCTCCGGCCACTTCTTAACATGGCCAGCCAAAGTCTGAATCATTTCTGCAATTCAGACTTTATCCAAAACTCGCGAATTGGCCAAGAATTTGGCGCAGCCAGTTTGCAATCAGCGAATCCATTGCAAACTGGCTGCACTACAGGGTTTGGCAGTAACGTATATGTTATAATTGCTAAATATAACAAGGTTGAATTTTTGCCAGGACAGTGGCAAAAAGTGGGAAAAGACTAGGTGAAAAAGACAAAAATAAATAAATTATATAATGGATGTTACGTATTTATCAATCGTTAGAACTGCAATTTTGATGGCATACACAATGTTTCTTCCATTTTTCCATCAATATTATTGAAGAGGGGTATCAACTGCCGCAGATTTTTGTGTAAGTGGTGTGTATTTTGAGAAAAATGGTTTAAGCATATTTTTAATAAGTTCTTTCCGATAGCATCAATAACGGGGAGGGGGGGGGGAATACTACATGTAAAAATAATAATTGTTTCGCTTTTCATCTTTTTGTTATCAATTGTCTTTCACTGCTTAAACAAATATATATCAAAGTCAGTCCCCATGATAATTTTTGTGATGTTCCCCACACTGTGGTGAACACTCTTGATACAACTATGATCCTTATAAAATATCTATTCTCAATTTGCCGAGTACTGTCATATTGGGACTTCACGGTATCACCCAATAACAGTTGTTGGGCAAGTGATAGAGTAAGATTAAATCTGCTCTTGAATTAAAGAGATTGGATTCCAAACATTACCTTTTATTCCCACAGATGGAGCACCAGCAGCGACAGCAGCCAAAGCATATTCTATCTGCACAAGTTTACCAGATGGGCTACAAAAAACAAGACAAATTAAAAAAATATGTAGGCCTATCAACTTCAAGAAATTATGAATTTAAATAGACATCAAAATAATAACTTTTTATACTACATGGAACTGTTCAATAATCTCTAGTCAACACAATTATTTACATCGGCCACCTGTTTTTAACAGATTTATGCAGGATAATGGAACCTATGTTCAGATCTTTTTGGAACACCACTTTCAAGAACACCACTTCATCATTTATATAATTTCCAGCAAATCTACTCAGTAGCCTTTTAATTATCTGAGACATCTCCAACTACAATGGTGTTAAAAATTGCAGGTAAACTGATACAATTCCATGTTTGTGGGTCTGAGAAAGTAAGCGGTACCACTATTTAAAAGTTCAGAAACAAGATTTTGATATCAAAGATTAATTATAAGAAAAAATCTGATAAGTTTGATCGTTTCAGTTTGTGTTTAGGCTGGATGAATGTTTTGAAAAGGGGAGTGTCACTTTGACTGATTCTTAGCCTTTTTCTCAGCTCCATTTTTTTAACTCTTGCATCTGATATGAAATTCTAATTTCAAAAAAACTATTGGGTCAATTTTCCATAAGCACGGTAAGCACCGGCGTGGCGAATTCTTTTTTCATACCAATCAATTGCCACTTTTGCAATGATCAATTCAAGATGGCCAACAAAGAACACATATAGGCTAATAACACAAACCTACCATGCAATTTGTTACATGGAAATCAATTTAATATGCAGTAATAAGCAATAATCAATCGATTTTGTGGGATAGAAAGAGATAAAGGGTTATCAAAACTAGTAAAGCCCAATTTGACGCTTAAGATAGCAAATTTTGATGTGAAAAATAAGTTGCATTGCCACTGACCACGAAAAATGAACCAGCAGTGTCTATAGTGTTATAGACCTGCGAGCATTCTGCTTGAGCTTCAGGTAAAATTTTAATTTCTGAATCGATTCTAGAGTGTTACAAAATACTATGGGTTCTCAATAAGGTACTCATATTTTAGGTTTAACCCTAAAATGCATAGCAAGTTTCTTTATACCTGTACAAGATCAGAAATCTTACATATGACATACATTTTCTTTTAACACTGATCGGATCTCATTCAAGGTTTTCAAACCACCTGTACATATGGGATTGTACCAACATTGAATTTTAATAAAATTTGGCGTTTTTCTTCACAATTTTTCATTTGAAATTTTTTTGGGACAAACCTTTGCAAGGTACTTTTTTAGTCATGTGTCAAGCCACTCCACACACATGCCACAGGTTGGATACCCCCAACACAGTATTTTAACTTGCCTTATGGGACAAAGGCTCAATGTGAAAAATAATCATGGGGGGCTTCATTCCCAGTGAAAAGAATGTTTTGAATCTATATATCGGTGGCCTAGTGTTAAAACCTCTCGAGTCAGTTTGCTTCAATTTTTCAGAAGCAAAAAACATGTACACTACTACAACTGAAATTATGAAATGTGATGTTTTTAATTCTAGTGATGCATGTCGCAAAAGTCCATTAGTGATGATATATATGTCTTGTAGATACCAGATCTGTTTCCACAGACACAAAACCTTATTTTAAGAAAAAAAATAAGGAATAAGATTTTCATAAGAGGCCATTGACAGGACCATCATTTAGGGGAGCAGGGCTTTTGAAAATACACTAAAAATGGTATCATTGAGTACAAGTGCTTTGCCCCTCCCCCACGCCCCTGGAAATAGTTGAACGGCAATGGCCATCAATATACAGACATGCCAACTTTTGGAATCCAGAAATCCGGAGATTTCCCCGAAGGGGTACCACTCACCCTGGCACTCATACAGATGGGATCAAAAAAATTCACAATTTTTTTTTTTTTAATCAATTAAGAAAAAGTTTCGTTCCTCCCCTCAGGCAGGTTCTGCATTGCCCCCGAGCAGAATATAATTCCATGTTAGTCTTTCCATGCAGAATAGAGAGAGAAATCACATCTACATATACTGTTCATAAAACAAATGTTTCCTTTCATGAATGCTATCAGTGATTGATAATCTTAGGTATTGAACTCTTAAAAGCTTTATATTTAGTTTTATATAGCTTTAAAGTTTTATATTTTCTTTCTGAAGACATATTTAATCGGAGGAAACAATTTAAAAAACTTCAAAATGCAAAGCTCTGACGAGAAAACTTACCGCACGACTGTTAATGGAATACAATAATGATTATACAGGAATTTCAGCAACCAACAACATGTGGCCCTGATAAATGATTGCCGATAAACGCTATGTAAACAAAGTCACATCTTTGCCAGTTGCTTAAATGCGGTCACCAAGACTTTTGTTACGGCTGCTAGATGGAAATGACCACGGCTGTCCTCTATGGGTGTTTTCTCTAACGATGACGGCAGTCATTGACGTCACGACATGAAAGCTTGCAAAAAACCAAATTTTCTGCCAAAATCCAGAGAGCAGGAGGAAGGATGAAAAATCCGGAGTTCTCCAGCCTAAATCCAGAGAGTTGGCAGGTCTGGATACATAAAACTGATTTTCTGTATATGTAATCACCAAATTTTGCTTATATGCCAAACAAAACCAACTTGAATGACAGGCTACTTTGAAAGTTTGTTACAGCTGAGGAAGAAACTGCCAAGCAACAACGGTTTGTAAGCCTCCACATTGACTTTTGGAATGTTTACTCTGGTTACTGACAGGCAGGGTTTGAAAAAAAATAAGATTTTTTCAAATTAAAATTAACTGACTGTTTATTAATTAAAACAAATATTTTTAATCATTAAGAATGCATATTTTCAAATCATCTGATTGTTTCTCCTAATTGCTCAAATTTAATTAAGCATTAGTACTACCATAATCAATGAGGCATTCTAATTTCATATCAAATCGTTAAAGACATTCATATGCAATCAATTCAAAGAATTAAGCAATCAAAACAAAATGTACCAGTTTCAAATAACTGATATGCAGGAAAAACAACAAGAATTATCCTCTGACAATTCTGAGCTAAAATATGATGTTAAGAAACTACAAATTGAAATCAGTTAACTCCAGCAATACTCCCATCAATGCAACATTGAAGTCCAGGGCCTCCTTGAGACCGAAAATGAAGATATAAGTACTATCTCTGAAAGATAACTTGGTGAATTTAATTGAACTGGAACTGAGGGAAATGGAAATATTACTGTGATACACAGAGTGCCTACTGTGAAAAAGGACAAAATCAAGCCCATTATCATTCATACAAGATTTACAGAAGACTGGATGTTGTGAAGATATTTGTTATTTGAGATGTTAATTTTTTTAAGGAAGGAAAAAACTCATCTCTGCCTCTACCGGGAGAGTTATCATTCAATTTGACAAAAAATCCAATGGAGACTTTTCTGAGAACAGCTAAGTCCAAGAAATTGCTTGCCTCATTAGGGGACAGCAGACTAAGACATACATCGATATATTTGAATGAACACTTGCGCCCGTACATGAAAATTTTGTTTTACATCTCTCAGATGCATAAAGAAGAGACTAGATTTAAACATTATTGGATCCATGACGTTAGGATTTATACTCGTAAATTAGCTGATTCCAGGGTGTTCAGAATCACACATGTGGATGATTCAACACAAGTTAACTGATTTTTAATATAAATCAAAATTTTAAACTGAACACCCTCTGGAAGGTCTAAAAATTTTTTTAATTGTCAACAGCGATAATTCCAACAATTGTATATCACAGTATAATTCCGATTTCAATACAATACTATGCAATACTGTACATTTAAATATAAGTGTAAGGGCCAACTTTGATAATTTCATAACTTACATAAATAGCTGCCTCCACAATATAAACGTTATAGCTCTTTCAGAGGTTTGTATATTTGATGAGGAAATTGAACTTTATAATTATCAGGTTTTAATCTATTTTCATGTTGCAGAATCTATAACACGTCAGGTGGTATATTGGTGTATACTAACACTCCTTGGTTTACAACAAATTAACATCTTTCACAATGCAAACAGCAGAAGTAATTGAATTTCAGAAAAATCAACACAAAGTTTGGCGATTCAGCACTCATTATTTGGTGAGATTGGCAATCTGACGCTCATTATTCGGCAAAGTTTATAAATTAGCATTCATAATTCGGCAAACATGCACTTTTTACTTAGGGAATGAACAATTTTTTGACACATCCATGTAATGTGTAGAAGTAGCAGTTATAAAGGGTGACAAAGTTGATGTGGATTTGAATTCACATGGTAGATTTCCCATAAGAAATATTTTATGGGAAAAAAACGATCCAGCAAGTTTTGATAAGCGAAACATCACAGAGGCCGTCATGATTTTGTGGCTATTTTTTATTGATTAATTTTTATTAGATCATGTAAAGAAATATACAGAAACTGAAGCAAGAAGGGTTCTTCAAGATTAAGATTGAAAATCTTCATCTGTTGATGAACACTGAGCGCTTTATCTATACTATATACTCGTGGTGCTAAAAACATAGAAATACAATTTTTTTGGTTTGACTGTTGGGGCTTGAACTTTTGCAAAGAAACTAAAGGTAAAAATAGATTGAGTAATTTCTTGGTTATTAAGGTTTGATAAAAAACTAACACAACCACAACGGTTTAGAAGTCATTGCAAACTTGTTTGCCACAGATTCATCGATAACTGTACAAGGAATTATAAGGGTGGAGAAAATATAATTGACAAACAATCACTTCCCAGCAAGACGTGCTGCCATTTTACACAGTTCATAGCAACCCAAACCTGATAAGTATGGGCAAAAATTTTAGATAGCAGCTGATGTCGAATCAAAGTATGTCTTGAACGCATTTCCCTATCTCAGAAAGAATGAATCTAGACCAGTGGTTCTCAACCTTTGGAAGCCTGCGGCCTGGTTTTATTTATTTTTATAAGTAGAAGGCCTGGTCAAATACAAGCTAATGGAAAATGAATTGGGGGAAATGGAACGGCAGATCAGTCGTGGCCCGGTATGAATATCAAGGCTCAGTTCAATACTGGGCCACAGCCCAGTGATTGAAAAACACTTATCTAGACCATAAGGACAACGACTAGCTGAATATGTAGTTTTGAAACTTTTTGAGCCTTATAAAAATAAGAGGCACACTATCACAATAGATAACTTTTCACTTATGTAAACTAACAAAGAACTGCTGAAACGCAACACAAGTCTTGTCGGAACAGTGGAAAAAAGAATGAAGAGAAATTCCTGATGCTGTCAAAAATAACACATGCACTTTTTTCAACCAAAGTACTCAAACACAAAAGCACAGGCACTACACTGACTTATCGAGAGAAAAGCAAAAAAATGTAACCTACTTATATTAAGTACCCTGCACGCAAGTGTTTTTGTCAACAATAATGAAGAGCCTTGGAACCGTCCAATGTTACAATAAAACTAAATGTGGTGGGGACATTTTTGATCAAATGGTACGAAAATATTGTCAAAACTGACTCAAGATGATGGCCTGTACATACCTTTAATATTTTAGACTAGCGGTTCTCAACTTCTTTTGACTCGCTGAGCCCTTTTCAATATATAATTTCTATGACGGAGCCCTGTTTGACTCGAGATGCTTTTTTTTGTACATAACTTTTTACGGCATAACCTTGTAGGCCTCTCTTATTTACATATATATCAAATTTACAGATTAGTTTTAGTTTCCTCAAGCCGACGTGGAGCCAGAGCACCGGTTGAGAACCGCTGTTTTAGACATTACTGCCATAAATTCTTGGATTATATACAAATCTGTATCCGGACAACAAATTTAAAGAAAGCAATACTTGCAGAATCTGGCAAATGAACTGCACTCAAGTGACATTGAACAAAAAAAACAGTGAAGTTGAAATTACTCAGCGTAAACTAACGTCTGAGCCTTCCCAAAATGCAGAAAGGAACAGATGCAATATGGTCCGTCACGACTTTGGAAACTTTTTCCCCACGATATGTCGCCAAGACTGTCATAATAGGACTCTGGGTTGCCGTATTTTTTAACATCTTTCCAGTTTTCGCTGGGTGATATCAGGTGGTGCTGGCTTCGCCAAACAGGATTTTTCTTTTGTTCACTGCGTTTTTTCAAAACACACGTTGTTCCATTTCCAGCACGTCTCTTGGATTATTATTCCTCCCTTCTGTAGCTCGCGTCAATGCGAGGATCCGGGTTCGAACCCCACAGTGGTGGTCGGCTGAAGTTGGTTTTCTGTGGTTCCCAACTTCAAGACGTGAATGCGAGCCGATCTCCCCGTTAAAAAGTCTCGCCACAGAGAGCAACAGGCCTACAACGTTACAAATATTCAATCATTACACTTCACTCACAATTTGAAGTATAGATGGCAGCACTGAAATATCATACACAACACTAGCTACACACTCACTTTGTTCCAGACTCTGCCACAAAACTGGGCTGGAAGAGATCTCGGCAACAGGATAAGTCCGGTGGCAGACACCCTGGCGTTCATCCATTGTAGCTCGTGTCATTTGGATTATTATCTACTGCTCAGGTTGTGTCATACTGTTTTATTATTTCGTTGTATTTATTACTTATTCATCCGCCATGCCTTCTGTCTTATCGGTTTATTACTTAAAATGAACCTACAGAATTTTTCATGCCCGGACCCGTTTATCATTAAAACAAAGGTCAGAGTTTTAGTTCTAATGCATAGAATATTTATATATTCAACATGCACGGAATTCCTTATGCCCCGATCTGTTTTATTATTAAAAAAATTGTCCAGGTGCAATTTATTTCAACTTATATTTTTTTTCTATTTTAATGCTTGGTGATTTCTATTATGTTTTCCCCGCTGGTGATTTTTTTTCGGCGTCCGTAGTGTCTGACGGCCTTGGCAACACTTCGTTGGGCCATCAGGCATAATTTTAAAAGTACTTTTCAAAGAAAAGATTCACCAATGTTGTCACAATTCTGTTTATGCAGATCACATCAATTATTCTACTTAATTTCCTTTCATAAACGACTGTTTTTAAAAAAGTATTTAAATAATCAACTTATAATTTATGTCATTTATATCAATTGTGAAACAGGGGCGGCTGTTCTAATGTTAATGGTGATGGGGCTCGTGAATGAAAGCTTTCTTAAAATGTTAATGCATACATAAATTCAGGCTCAAGGACATTTCACAAACACAGATTTTTGATGTTCATATTTCTTGCTTGTAGTTTGTTCATTTATTCATTAATGATGAATAAAATTTGAGATTTCTTAACGAATTTGAGCATTCTTAATGATTAACAAGATTTGTTCTAATTAGTGAGCAGTAAGTCAATTTTAATTAATAAAATCCGATTTAAATCCATTTTTTTTTCTTTTATAAGCTGACTTAAAATTACGTATTACAGTATAGCCATTGACAACGTTTCTCATATATATATATATATAAATTGAACTCAACAATGTGTATGGCTACAAAACGAAACGATTTTTATAGTCTGTCACGATCATCGCGGATAATAAAGTACGCTTCATTTGATGACTTCTGTGTGAACACAGAAATATTATAAAAAAAAAAAAATTAAGTTAAATAGTACCTGAAGGTTGTCAATGAAAAACTGTACCGCTCGGTAGACATGATTACAAGCAATAATTCAATAATTCTCAGCAATGTTCTGACTTCGTACAGTTGTTTACTTCATTCAAAGTGAACATTCCATGGAGCTAACGTGCGTCTAGAGCCTGCGGTAGACCCAAAATCAGCAACCAATGAAAAAGCAGCATTTTATGACGTCAGTAAATCGGGAGTGGAGAAGGTTTTTTCCAAGGTTTCTAGAATATATTTCTCCTCTAGATGATCCTCGAGAGGTTTTTTTCCTCTCATCTTCACTAGAGCTTGATCGCAGGATATGATCTTGGTTATTTGGCACGATTGTTGATTGACGCCAACATACTTGGCGACGTTTAATGATAGATATGCTTAATTTTACAGGTGTTTTATAACCGCAATTAGTGCAGTGGTTAGAGCGTAAGGCCGGCGTTACACTATAAAAGTTTCGCACGTGTAGATAATACCTCCATGATTGTTCCAAATACGGTGCATCGCTAATTATTGCCAAAACGCTAAAACCGAACAAAGTTGCCAAATATTGTTGAAATTATGGAAAAAATCACAATGGGCCGAAATGAAGTAAATTGCAGAGGATCAAAATTAATTTCACGAAAAAAACATTCACCAAGACAAATGTGAGAGATTATATTATGATAATTACAATTATAAATGGGAATATTAATTTATGAATTGAAAAATAATTTCAATTTTTGACTACAATAAAGAATGAAAATTCATGTAGGCTTCGTGTAAAATACGGGTAAAACCGGGACACTTTTGACAAAAAGTCGGGATGACCAAAAAAACAAAAAATACCAGAACTGCCCCGGGAAATACGGGACGTATGGTCACCCTACTGATGATCCAAAACACTTATATGAGAGAACTATCTCCCGCGTAATGAAACTCAAATAATGAATTCCACAACCATCTCTTTCACACCAGGCACAATACTTTCAATGCAGGTTGATTTATTTTGCAATATTTTCACTTATTTTATACTGAGCAATTGATTATTTTATTCGGAATGGGAAAAGAGTAAAAAGGCTTCACATTAAAATCCTATCTTGCCGACCCCAAAACAGATTGTGACAGTTTTTCATAGGCTGGTGTCAATCTGGAAAGCAGGTGTGCATGGTGTCCCTGCTGCCAGATCGAGGGAACACTAAATTTACCTTTCCAATTAATTTGGCCTATCTGAATTAATATTGCAATGGGGCGTCCGAATACTTGTCTCTGCCTGGGGTAACAAATTATCAAGTTGCAGCACTGGCCATTGTTGTGAAAGCCCTCTCCAAGTGGTATATTTCGAATCATACTCTTGATACCTGTATGGTGATAACATAGGTTTATAAGGTGCATGGCAGAAGACTGACGTGATGTACATGCATGCTAATGCCAAATTTGATATATATATAATGTTCTATCAAAACTGCAAGGCAATCGATAATAGCTGTGGCATGTGGGATCAGCATGAAAAGGATCATTGGTTTGAATCCAGCTTATGACCAAGTTTTTTTTCCTTCTCTTTCATCTCTTTTTCTGTAACAATCTTTGAATTTTCTTCATAGTGGTTTATGTATCATGCTGTCGATCTTTTTCCAGTTGACGCAGTCCAATACAAACCTGCGGAAATGCAGTTTAAATTATGTGTGCAGTTAGTGTGCTGGCTATGTTTACATGTAGGCTGTACGGCTAATAAACATACAAGGTAGACATGCCATACACAAAATAAATCCATGGCATACTTCGTCTTTATAAGATATGATGATCCATATAATGTCCATTCTCTATTATGTTAGCTGCACCGAAAGTAAGCCCCATGCTGCGTATATTCTCAGCCATTTTGAAGGAGATAGAATATTTCAACCTTGGAGCGTATATATATGTTGAAAGACACCGTACATGGACTGCGTTAACAATTAACTAATAGCTCGTGAATGACAAAGGCCAACCAGATGGCCATATGCATATAGAAACGTCCTCTCCACTTGTCAATACAAGATTCATCGAAAGACTGGTTATTTGTAGAGATGAAGATTACAAGGAAGAAAATTCATCAATTTTTAACATATAAATACGCTCCAAGGTTGAAATATTCTATCTGCTTCCATAGCTTAGATGGTAGAGCACTCGTCCGGCAAGCGAGAGACCGAGGTTCAAGTCCCCGTGGGGGCAGTGATGAATTTTGTTCCTTGTAATCTTCATCTCCACAAATAACCAGGCTTTCGATAAATCTTGTATTAACATAGATAAGCAATACAAAATTCACAGGATGTAGAAAAACTTTGTTATAAGTGAAAATTCTTAATAACTGTGTTCATTATAACTGGGTCTAACTGTGCTTCACACACACACAAATATACATATAGACAGAAGGACATTTAATAAAAACACTCGTCTATTTTTTCCTGAATAAACCTAATTTGTGAATTGATTTAAAAGGTTCAAGTGATGGTTACATTCTATTTAATCTTGAAACAAAATTTTATGGGTGGCAACTGGTGTTGTTGGACTTGAGCCAATGTTTTCCAAATGCCACAAATAGAAACAAAGCTGGGGAAAATTTTTATTTGGCTATAATAAGGTAGATCTCCAGCAAATATAATAAAGAACATATACTCAATGTATATATATATTATATTAAAGGGTGGGGGGGGGCTGTTGTCCCCCTTCTAAATGATGGGTCTGAAGTGGCAATGTTTTAGAAATTTGAATACAGTTGAATCTCGTTATAGCGAAAATCTCGTTTTAATGAACACTTTTCTAATCCCTCAAATAAGTATACATAGGAACAATGCAAACAACCTGAAATTCCTTTATAATGAAATTTCTTTATAATGAAGTGATTTCTCTGAAGTGGTGTCTCTTTGAGTTTGTTATAACAGAATTAGATTGTATAAATAGGAAGTGACAAAAGAAAAAGTCAAGTGCTAAATATAATTAATGTAAACTGCTGTGGACACAATTTAGGCAAATTTCCTGAGAATCACCCATGTATGTTCTTTAAATTGAGGTGTGGGAATTACAGAAAATTTCGGAAATTTTATGTCTATGCCTCTCAGGGTTGACAAAAATTAGTGTGACAATTATATTGGTATGTTTTCCCAGAGATCAAAAATCATAAAACCTATTTCAGCTATTACATCTTCAAAAGTAAGTATGTGTGCAGTACAGATACCCAGGGTCGCAACTATATGCTTAGTCACCTGGGCCAAGCGCACATTTTCACGCCCCCTTGTAATGATAGAGAGGTTACAATGAAATTTGCACCTCCTCAGCTCTAGCGCACAGGGCACGAGACCTGCCTGCTGCCCCCCTAGTTGCGGCCCGGAACAGTCCATTGGATATGTCCTACAGCAAAAGCATGATAGTCATATTGTAAAAAAAATGATCATTCTGTTTAAAATACCAAGCATCATGCATAATTTTTTTTTAAAATAAAAATTGTAATTTCCTATGTTCTCTTATGTTTTTTTTCTAGCGTTCAAGTAAATTAATCATTTAACAAAAGGAAAAATATGTCAAAGGTCAATTTTTACATTATTTCTATAATTTGAACACATCATTACTTGTGTAATATTTTAATAGATTATCAAATTACTAATTATATTTTGTTATAGAAAATATGTATGAAAACTGAACATATATATTTTACTAAAAAAAGTTATTTTCTAAATTAACATTTTTAATTGAAATAACTTTTTTTTCTTAATTTTGCTTTAGTTTCACTTTTATTAAAATTTCTAGTTTGTAGATGGTGAGAAGCCACCATTGTGTCCATCCTATCATTGCATCATGATTAACATTGTTGCTGCTTACACATGTTGAGCTAGATCTGAACAAAAACGAAAAATTCCGGCTGACAACCTCAAACGTTTTTTCAGAAGATAGGAGACATTTCACTATGTCTCATCCATATATTTTTCAAACCTTAGAGGACGATTTCTTTGATGATCTTTCAACTTTTTCAGAGTTTTTAAATATTGAAACAGCATCAGTGCAAAGGAAAAGCTGCTCATCAGATAATCATCAACAAGATAAAACAATAGGTAAGTATTAACAGTTTGTACTTTGTTTCATTATGCTATCTAGAAGTCTTTATTTTCATTCATTTTTGTTTGATTATTAATGGATGAATTGTTTCCCCTTTTTATATGTTGTGGTTTTCTAAGGTCTAGATGTTATGTATTTTTTGTCCCCATAATATCATTTGTTCTTAATTTGCGAGTTTTTTGTACCTTTTTTGGATAAGCTCTTTCCTCTTAACAAAATGCAATGTTTGTTCCCATATAACCAGAAAGCATCGGAGGGAAGTCTCGACAGTCACCCCAGTTTCACTGTCAGATAAAAATTCTATGGGAAGAAACCTCATTAAAGTATGCCTTTTCAAACCACTGAAGATATAAAGGATGATAAATTGGTGCATGAATATTAAAAATATGAATATGTGTGTTTTGTGCAGCTGTACTTGCAGACGTTTTTACTATAGGCAGAGGTGCCGATATATCGAAAGCATTCAGGGAGTAGGGAAGGCACATACTGTTACCAAAATATTTATACATCTGTTTTCAAAATTCCGGGTATTTGATGCATTATAATGCGTCAATGTAATCTCTGACTTGTATAAAATTTTTGTAAGTTTCCATAATTCTGTTCTACCAATATTACACTCATCATCGAATCAACCCTGAGATTTTGACGCTTGAGATCCCCTAAGCATGTTTGCTTTAAATATTAAAGCATATTTTGTTGCAGCTTTCATAAGATATGGAATAAAATCTTGTGTGCAGATTCATGTCAGGGCTAGTGGAAAAATGAGTTTCGACGAAGTTCAAAATTTTTTTACCACTGTCATTCTCCCAAACAGATTTATTAAATTGAACGCATGTCCCATGTCTTTCAGAACAATTTATGTCAGTCATATGTAAGGTCACTTTAATGCGAAAATGATTGGAGCCTAATTTATGGATCACCTGAAAATCGATATGAATATACCTATTTCGAGACACAATTATATAATAAACTACGCTGGCTCCATTTTGGCTTATAAATGTATAATTCCCTTGATCATTGTGGGTGAAAGCACCGTTTAAGATAAATAGGTTATATAACATACAAAACTGATTCAAAAGTTTACCTCTGTGATTTGTAACGAAATCTTTGGAATTAAAATTAATAAGATCATCAAAAAATGAGAGATGTTCATCAGCCGACCCTCCAGTGTGAGCGTTAATATCACCCAAAATTATAATATTCTCAAAGCCTAAGCTGCTCAAGAAATCAGTAAAATTTTCAAAATCTTCATTGTACCTTGGGATAGAAGGAAAATAACTACATGCAATCAGTAAATTTTTAAAATCAAATATTCATCAGAAAGAAGGATAAAAACTGGTTACTTTTAAAATATTCACATTAATTATTTTACGAGGGTCATATCCAAAAATCAGGCCACCACTTGTTCTACCCAGATGCACTTTAACAGCCAAACTAGGAATCATTTTAAAATTTTGTAATCGATCGGACAAATGAAATTCCAAGTGTGCTAAGTTTCGACCAACGAAAAAAAAATCAAGATTTCTAAAATCTTCTCACAAAAATCAGGGTATTCACACTTATTATTAAGCTGGCAATAATATAGCGCCATATATTAGTAAAAAATTTTTATTTTATACAAAAATTGCCACGTTTTTAAGACAAATAAATTACACCGGTCGAATGGTCGACGCGTTTCGGCTCTTCAATGGAGAGCCGTCATCAGGACCACGTGGTCAGAACTCACACGAATGAAAAGTGATGTTTACGTCTGGTCGTCCGAAGAGTTCGCCTTTGTATTTGCTGCGTCCGAGTGGTCTTTGGATGCGAATTGGGGAGCCATCTGTTGTAAAGTGTTGAAAGTTTTTTCACGACTGAGGTTAATAAAGCCTGTCCAAGCTGACGAAATAGGTGGTGTGTTTCTTCCATCATTAACGAGGAAATTCTGGCATGTTCTGATGAAGTATCCCTCGAGAAAATTCAATTCCGAATTGTGTGTTGCTTTTTTAAAAACAAATGCTTTGTCAAAATCAAAATGAGGTGAATGTTGCCAGCAGTGTTGGGCAATAGCCGAATTATCCGTCCGTCCCTTCTCAACATGCTTTCGGTGTTCGAGAACTCGAATATTTAGATTTCTTCTAGTTTGGCCAATATATCCATTTTCACAATTCTTGCATGGGATGAAGTACATACCAGATTCTTTGGAGGGTGAGATAGGATCTTTCAGATGGGAAAAGGTGAGTATATTTGTTGGCTGGAATATTGTATGGAAGTCAAATTTCTTGAAGATAGAAGAGATCATGAAACTTGAAGAAACGAATGGAAGAACAACGGTATTAGAAAACTGTTTTGAGTCAGCTGGGAGCAGGTTCGTGGTGCATGTCTGGGTCATTTTTTCTGAGGACCTTGTCGATGATAAAAGGTGAAAAACCCCGATTAGAAGCGATGTCACGAAGGATATTGAGTTCATTCTGGAGGGAGGCTGAATCACTGCAAAGTTTTAGTGCTCGATGAACAAAAGAAGAAAATGCCGAAAGTTTATGATTGGGAGGATGAAAGGATTTTGCATGAGGTGGCATGGAGATAGCGAATGGCTTACGGTACACAGATGTATGAAATTCAGTGTCTGTCTTTTTAATGAGCACGTCGAGAAAAGGCAGTATATTATTTTTTTCCATTTCATAGGTGAATTCAATATGTGGGTCAATAGAATTCATAAAATTGAATAACTCAGTGACATTGACATCAGTCTCATCAACTAAAGTGAATGTGTCATCAACATACCTGATCCAAAGTTTGAAGCGGTGGGTTTCCAAAAGTTTTGTTTCGAAAAAATCCATATATATGTCACAGAGTGATAGGCGAGAGTGGGTTGCCCATGGCAAGACCTTCTGTTTGGCGGTAAAACTTTCCAAACACTGAAAAATAATTGTGCGATACACAAAGTTGGGTGAGTTGACATATTTCTTCGATTAATATTTCTTCACAATTATTTTTCAGTGTTTGGAAAGTTTTACCGCCAAACAGAAGGTCTTGCCATGGGCAACCCACTCTCGCCTATCACTCTGTGACATATATATGGATTTTTTCGAAACAAAACTTTTGGAAACCCACCGCTTCAAACTTTGGATCAGGTATGTTGATGACACATTCACTTTAGTTGATGAGACTGATGTCAATGTCACTGAGTTATTCAATTTTATGAATTCTATTGACCCACATATTGAATTCACCTATGAAATGGAAAAAAATAATATACTGCCTTTTCTCGACGTGCTCATTAAAAAGACAGACACTGAATTTCATACATCTGTGTACCGTAAGCCATTCGCTATCTCCATGCCACCTCATGCAAAATCCTTTCATCCTCCCAATCATAAACTTTCGGCATTTTCTTCTTTTGTTCATCGAGCACTAAAACTTTGCAGTGATTCAGCCTCCCTCCAGAATGAACTCAATATCCTTCGTGACATCGCTTCTAATCGGGGTTTTTCACCTTTTATCATCGACAAGGTCCTCAGAAAAAATGACCCAGACATGCACCACGAACCTGCTCCCAGCTGACTCAAAACAGTTTTCTAATACCGTTGTTCTTCCATTCGTTTCTTCAAGTTTCATGATCTCTTCTATCTTCAAGAAATTTGACTTCCATACAATATTCCAGCCAACAAATATACTCACCTTTTCCCATCTGAAAGATCCTATCTCACCCTCCAAAGAATCTGGTATGTACTTCATCCCATGCAAGAATTGTGAAAATGGATATATTGGCCAAACTAGAAGCAATCTAAATATTCGAGTTCTCGAACACCGAAAGCATGTTGAGAAGGGACGGACGGATAATTCGGCTATTGCCCAACACTGCTGGCAACATTCACCTCATTTTGATTTTGACAAAGCATTTGTTTTTAAAAAAGCAACACACAATTCGGAATTGAATTTTCTCGAGGGATACTTCATCAGAACATGCCAGAATTTCCTCGTTAATGATGGAAGAAACACACCACCTATTTCGTCAGCTTGGACAGGCTTTATTAACCTCAGTCGTGAAAAAACTTTCAACACTTTACAACAGATGGCTCCCCAATTCGCATCCAAAGACCACTCGGACGCAGCAAATACAAAGGCGAACTCTTCGGACGACCAGACGTAAACATCACTTTTCATTCGTGTGAGTTCTGACCACGTGGTCCTGATGACGGCTCTCCATTGAAGAGCCGAAACGCGTCGACCATTCGACCGGTGTAATTTATTTGTCTTAAAAACGTGGCAATTTTTGTATAAATTAAAACCAGGCAAAGTTACTCATTTTTTTGTGATAGTAAAAATTTTGTTACTGAGATCAATGCCACAGGATAAACCATCGTTGATGGGGGAGAGAATATTATTTTCAGAGATCATGCAAACATGATCTCTTTGTAAACAGGGCAACCCCATATTTATAAATTTGAATTTAAAAGTTTTACTGTATTAGTACATTCGGAATTGCAAATCTAAACTTCGTCCTTAATTATAAATTTATCCATTGAATTTCTAGTGCTCGTACCGTTCAAGATAGCCTTTTTTCTCTCAGTGTTCAATATATGTCTTTTTTACCACATATCAAATAAATAGTCCTGACAGACTGAGATATTGTATGACCTCAGGTCTTTCCATTTCTTCAAAATCATGTTGCTGTCACCTGTTGATGGAATTTTGGTGATGATCGGTGATGGTTTTTCTCAGTGGATCTTCCCAATCTGTGTGTTCTGTCAGTGTTGACCCGTGGCAAACCCAGATTTTCACAGATTTCTTTGATTTTTTCCTTTGATGTTTCCCAGGTTTCTGATGATTGATCACAACGCACATTGAAGAATAATAAATTTTTGCTGCGGGATCTATTTTCACGGTCATCAATTTGAGATTTCAACTACGAAATCTCATCAGATTGAGCGGAAATTATAGATGACAAGTCATTAATTTTTGTAGACGAAGTATTGCAAAGAGTATTTAAGTCATTCATTTGAGCTTTGATGTTGTTGACTTTTTTGTTGGAAGGTTCAACTCTATAATGCCCAGATCGCCCGAAGTCGGCCGAGTAGGTTAATGCCCATAACTGCCTGAAGTCGGCCCAGCTAGGGGGTATGGGTATGTTTTGGTGGGCTTTTGTCACCAACGGGAAAAAAGATGAAAGCTCTTGTCAGAGGCGGGAACGGAAAAGACAACTGCAACTCCCTATCAATGGGATTTTAAAAGCTGATGTACTAGAATGTTCCTTGAGAATGGACTAAGGGTACTCAATGCATTTTACAAAGAGATAATACTGTGAGGAAAGGGGTGTTTTCTGTAGACAAATTATCTCCCGAAAATCCATTGAAATGAAAGGGTGAACGTCAATGCAAAGGGTGGCATGAATAGAAACTCATGGAGAAAGGGTGGGGAGAGGGAAAGTGGCCGAAATTTGGATGAGTCCACTTTGAACACAAAAAACTTGGTATTTTCACGACCCTCCCAGGTTATCTATCTGGGCATTAAAGAGTTAAGATTTGCCAAGTTTCCTGACTATTTCAAGGATCTCACAAAGTGTCAGATTAGATTCATCATCTATCGATAGGAAATTATCTAGCGTTGTTTGAGCATTCTGAGATGGTGGAGGTGTCCAGTTGAGTGGCCTAGGGTTTAATTCCATGTCACCCAAACACAGCAACAATAAAAACATGTTTCTTGTGACATATCCTGACGTTGTGTGCGAGAATTGCAGCCAAAATTACAAGTTTTGTCACAGAACCTGAAGCACTGGAACTGAACAACAAAGAACGAGTGATGTCCCTTCAAGTTTGGAGAATCACTGGATGCACAAAAAGGTGAACCCCAGTAATTGCTTGAATAAAAACATGATTGTATGTGAAAAAAACACTAATAAAATAATAATTAAAAGTTTTTAGAAATTAAAATCATGCATTTTTTCGACAGGACACCAGATATAAAAAATGTCTTAGTATTAATCACATCATTTCATAATGGAGAAAAAAAATTAAATCTCTGAATCTCACAGAGTGAAAAATCATGCGACCGATTGCTCTTCAAGTTCAATTTTGAATCCTACATCTACTCATTCTGAGGATCTACTCAGAAAAAAATTTGATCAAAGAGTATTGATTTAAATATTTTTAAATATGATCACTAGATCACTAATGAATATGTTAAATATAAAACCATAATTTGACACCTAATTGGTTTAACTAAGTTAAATCATAAATATTTTAGGAAAAATTTCAACCAAATTCGATCAGTTTAATCGAGTTGATTAACTCAACTAAAATTTTTAACTGTGATTAACAATTGATTGATGTTGATTAATCAGATTAGCCTAAAAAAATAAAAATAGGTAGTCTCATTCAAAAATATGTATTTTTGTAAGAGGATCTTATATGGGGGCACTGCAAAAAGTATATATAGTACACTATCTTTAATCCTAGTATCCTATATAAATTATAAATTAATTTACAGGTGACATTTTCAATCTAAGATTTTTTTTTTTTTAAGATCTGGTAGAGCATGGAACTTTTACAAACTGCTGTGATCATGTAAGTTTGTTTCTCTCACACATTTCTATTCCTACCATACTCTGTCATATTTATTTTTTCACTTTGTAGAAATATTTGTCTAGTTTATGAGCTTACTTGAATTTAATTATGTCCATTCCAAATGGGAACTTCTGATGCTGAAAGGGATTAAAAATGAAATTGTGTTATGAAATTGATGAGTATATGTGTTGAATAAGATCCTTCCCCCCTCGCCTGGACATGCTGAAGATCCAGAAAAATTTGTGTGGGATATGTGGGGTTTTGCAAATTTGATGAGACAGCCGTTGACAAATCATTTATGTGAATACTTCATTTTTTTAACTGATTTAATACGGCATAATATTTACATGCAACCAGCTTGTTGATCATCCTCCACTTTGCGATATTTATTGTTTTTCCTTTGTGTTGTCAGATAAATTACAGTTATCCCCCCCCCTTCCATTTTGATAGTCAAATTGCTCATGAAATCTTAGAGGTGATCTATTTTTATCTTCTCTCAAAGATTTGCCTGGGGGAGGGGGGAGGTGTAGATGCCTGCTGCTGTTTATTTGATCTGGGATTTTGAGGCCTCTTCATGTTCAAGAATAGGTGGTTCTTTTTTCTCTGTTTCTCAAATTATCTATGTATGTACATTTATCTGTTATTATTTTTCCTGTATCAGAGCTTGACAAATCCGATGAGCCAGGTCACAATGGTGACTGAAAAATTGGGATTGGCACATAAAATTTTCTACATGCGGTTACTGAATTAGTCAGGACAACAAGAAATTTTTTGGATGCATAGCAGTGTATCCACCAACATGGAAGAAGATTGCTGTGTCGCACGAAAAAGTTGAAAGGAACATATGTTTTTGAACCAGCTTTTCTCAAGACCAAAAATTTTTTGGCTCTTAAAAATTTTTCCTGGTGCCTATATGTTTTTGTGATTAGTCAAACCCCCTACTGTATACTTATCAGAGAAGGGGGACATCCAAAGCATTTCGCAAATTGTCTGCATTGTTGCACCACAGTCATTTTTTGCACGACCGGGACCTATAATTTATTGCTAATTCCAAACGGCAGTGGTTTTTTTTATAGTTACTGAGGGGTAAATGCAATTATGGGACTCTCTGTGGTACTAATTTTTTTTCTGTGATCACTTTGTTTTACTGTATTGGCCATATACAGGTATATGAGCCGAAGGGCTTGTTTGATACTGTATGACTGAGGATTTCCATACAGGACTTATTCCTCAGTGTAACCATACCTTATCAAGGAAAACCTCCTAGGTTTTTGCTGGGAAATGGGTTTGTTAGAGATCATTTGCTATCCGATAAAATTCCACTTATATAAATTTTAGCATAACTTCACCTTTTCATCATTAGTTTTTTGATTTTTTTATAGCATTCAATACAATGAGACTTGCTTATCAAGCGAAGTAAAAAACAACAGAAACTATTTATTATAAGCATGCTTCATTGACTGACATACTGACTTGAAAAATTGTGCTTTTAAGGAAAACAAAAAATTGTTTAAATGCCCAATACACCCTTTTCAATAATTTGAGCATTCTTTGATAAAATATATAGAGATTAAAGTCATATTTTGAAAAAAATTTAAAAAAAAATTTAACCCTCCTTCAGGCACATTTGATATGACTTAAATAATCATAACTTTTTGTTAGTGCCACTCATGTGCAATATATTAGAATTTCAAATATTATGCAACATCATGATTAGATTTTGCAGCACCATTTTAACATATCACTCTTATGGGGTCGTATGCACAATTAATCACCAATGTCATGTCACCACTAGTAACTAACACAAATTGATCCCTCCTGGGGGAAGACCTGGTGGAGTCGTGGGATTTATGATCAGATGGTTTGATCACATGCCCCAGAAATTCGAGCTCAGGAACACCAAATATGCATTTTGCAAATTAAAAACTAACCCATACTGTTGAAGACGTAAGGAATATTTGTTTTAAATAAATTTTGTGGTGTTCGGCATTTTCAGAAAAGCATAGAATGTCATCAAGATATGCATAGCAGAATGGTAAACCTCGTGAAATTTCATGCATAAACTGCATAAAAGTTTGAGCGGCATTTATAATACTGAAGCCTAATCTTATATACTTGAATAAACCCCAAGGAGCAGTGGTGCAAGAGCTGCACCAAACTGTGCCGAAACGGTTCTCTTGCTACATGGCGCTCCAAGATGCCGAATCCCTGCGCATTTGTGCCAATTCTTGTGTTTGTGGTTCGCGGAGGTACGGTTAATGCACTTAGTGCGTCAAATATCCGGAATTTAGGAGAAAGAAGCATGAAAATTTTGTTCACGGGATGCATTCTTTCCGAGACAAAGAAAAGGATATGGAAGGGGGAAACTTCAATTTTTTCAACTAACTACCATACAATAAATTACTTTTTAAACTTTCCACCCTCTGCTTAAACGTTCACCTACTTAATTGGTTAGAAGCCTTCTTAAAATATCGCAAACAATATGTCCATTTCAAAGACCATAACTCCCCATTGGCCACCGTAAATTCTGGAACCTCACAAGGATCAGTAATCTCCCCAATTGTATTCTTAATATACATTAACGACCTCCCTGAAACCCTCAACTGTACCACGAGACTTTTTGCTGATGATTGTTAAATGCAAACTTAATCTTCTCCCTCTAAATACTCACCGTCTTCTTTCTTGATTAACCATGCTTTTTAAAATTCTCCATGGCCTTTTTAATTTCGATACCACCGGTATTATTTGCAAGCCAACATATCTCTCCAGCAGACTTAATCATCCACTTAAGATAAACCCTATCTCCGCTTCCACCGACTGCTTTAAATTTAGCTTTTTTCCACGTACCATTTCTAACTGGAACTCTCTCCCCTCCACTGTCATTGATTCACCCAAGCCATTTATATTTTCAAAAAATATAAAACTTTTTTCTGTCACCATCAACCGCATTCTCATGTTTAGGCCTCGGCCAACATTATTGCATAAATAAATAAATAAATCTGTAAAAACTCCAGCTAAAATATCCATAGTTTTGTCGTCTAGTCACTATTTGGTCGTGTGGTTATCTTTGACGGTCGCCGATCGTGACAATTTCACATCGCGAAAATCCGGATTTGGCAAACAGGACCGGTCGAGGAATAAAATCTCTACCCATACAGAACTTATTTTTGGTGCTACTGACCACATTTTTTTTGGTCGACAGAGCTTTTTTCACCATTTCAACTTCATTTGCACCCCTCCTAGAGCAGTGCCTAATATGGCTGCAAGGTCCGCCCCTGCGTTGGTGAGGGAGGCCATGCTCTTAGCAATAGTCAAAGGAAGGAGTTTGTACTAGGAGCATGCTCATTTTACATAATTCTGTGAGAGATACCTATTATATATAAATGTCCTACCTTTCCAAAGCATGTTGTCAAACAGAACGAAATGTTTGCACCCTCTCTTTGTTTTTTGCACTTCCTCTCGTGCATTGCTGGGATGGTACATTAATCCCTCATGTCTTGCTAGGATGTTGCTTAACATTGTATCACCAACAGAACTATCAATTATGAGTGATGAATGGGTTGCACTACAATGCAAAGAATTACAAGAAGTGAAATCAGTTCAGAGAACAGAGAGATATTGGGCAGATATATTCAAGCTTTGTAACCTTGAAAGCAGCCCAAAGTTCAAAATGTTTGCCAGTTTTGGTGAAGGCTTTTTTTATCTTTAGCACGTGGTAATGCAGACAGTGAAAGAGAGTTCAGTGTTAACAAAAGTCTGTTTGAACAGAGAGAAATCTATGGATCCTATGCTTTAATGGAATAAGACATGAAATCTTATGTTCAAGGGCATGAAAAATTCGAAAAAAATTGTCATTAAGATGCTGAACTTCTGAAATCGAATCGTGATTCATATAAAAAATATTGTAACAGGGTTCAGGCTGAGAAAACAGCAGGGGGAAAAAAACCATATTTTATTTATTAACATGCTATTATATTGAGAAATTGTTTAAGTAAATAAGGTATTTATTATATTTTTCTTGTTTTTTCCATTTTGCTTTTAAATTTAATCATTTCTTTAAATTCTGTGGTAAGTTAACTTTTTTTCATGGAAACCCTTATTATATTCTGCATGTACTTTTTTTTTGCCATATCAGGATGAATAATATTTTGGTGTTCAAGCAACAGAAATTCTTGCTGCTTAGGTTTTCAGTATGCATAGTGCTTAATTTAAAAAGAGTCTAATAATTTTTATTCATCATTTCAGTAATTCATGTTTTAGTAGTGACAGATAAGATACTTCAGAAGAAATTTAAATGGACTTTAATTTATCAAGGAAATTTATTTAGAATTATTTTTTCCAACCATTTTTGGCAAAACTTTTGGCATTTCACAGAAAAATTACTCCTTATATTACAGATACAGTTAGTTTTTAGTTCTGCTCCAAAAAAAATTTCAAAATTTCTGCTCCAAAATAGATGAGGGGTGCTTGCATCCCTGAAGGAGTAGTGATTGCGGATTTTAGTATATCTGTAACATGAGGGGCCTGCTAGTTGCCAATATGCAATGGGACGTCCCGTGGATTGCCAACGGGGGCTCCGCGGGGAATCATCATCAAATCCTGATTTTGAATTATTGTGTTGAGACATGAATGAATTGTGTAATATGAAATATTTAGTGTTTTGTAACATATTAAATATTTGTGCTATATAATGTAAATGTTTTGCAAAGTGTTACATAAATATAAAAAACGCGTAATAATTTTAACCTTCATGCCGTTGGTGGATCCTAGGACCATCTCACGGTCAATAATATCATGAGCTTATACAATGTGCAGTAGGCCTAAGAGTTGGGGATCTTGGCCAGATCTCCAATTTCTTGTATTTTTTGCCAGATTCTGTTAGGTATTTTTTCTACAATATTATTTTTTCTCTCTTATGAAGATTTGTAAATTGGATACAACAAAACAACAAGTTCAGTACTGCAGCTTCGACCTTGTGATTGGTTCTGTCATGAGGTATTATGGGAACACTCTTGTATAAATAACAGATGCACAGAGAGATGTTCACTTCCGACTAATCCCTGTGTCTTCAAAACAGTTACTTATTCTAAGGCGTCTCACCCTGCTGAAGCATACGCCATGTGATTTCTCAATTGAAACAAAGTACTAATTCTAGAAAGGTGTGTTTCGGCACCTGTCTCATCAGTTGTGGGGATTGATTGGTATCCAGACCGGGCCTCTTGGCCATTCTCGACGTCCGTCGCCTGCTGTCTCCTATGCAGTGCTAGCCTGTGATTCCAACGGACACTTCAGGATGCAAACCCGTATGAACTTCGCTTCGGGGTTTTCTCTGATCGGGGTGTATAAAAGACCAATGCTTAATTCAAGCCATCTTGAAGCCAACAGAATAAATGTTTATTTAATGAAAGACTAATTGTTTTCATTGTTGTCATCCATTCAATGATCACACTGGATTTAATTTAATAATGAACCGGAAATGCAAGGTAATCGTTGCATATCTTCCTCGCCAATGCTAATTTTTTATGGTATGCTTTGAAGATGTTTAGTTTAGAAAAAACAGATTTTTTTACTGTGCAATTCTCTTGGGAAAAGTCTTGAATATGTGGTATTGAAGATTGTGTTGTGGCTTGACCGATCTGAGTACCTGTAACGTTTGCGAATCGGTCAGTCATCTGTTGCGCACATCAATGATTAGGCTTAAGTTGCTAAGACAATCAGCTCCAAGTATTGGTGAAGTGATGTCAGGTACGGAAAATATTCAGGGAAAAAGTTTTCGGAGAAGTAAATCCAGTTTCTTAACCATGGAACCATAAGCAAAAATCTTGCCGTTGTTTGGGGTGAACAAATGGAAACTCGGATGTAGTACTGACAAATTTTTCTCAAGCAGTATGACAGAAACTTCACTGCCAGAGTCAACAAGGAAACAGTCACACGTAACTCTGTCAATCACGAAGAGCCTGCTGGATTTGCTGCCCGGGGTATGATGGAAGGTCATCGTTTTTTTTTCTGGTATTTGCAGGGCTGACCAAATTCATTGTGATAGAAGCAGATATCTTGTGCTCGACTTGAATGAGATGTTGAATGCCTAGCTTGTTGCTGTTGGGAGTTACTACGATATTTCTCTCTTGAGAGTCAATTCACTGTAGCCGTTAGCTCTGCCACTTGTTGCATAAGTGTTTCGATGGCTGATGACAAATTGTTTCGATCTTGAGTTAACTGCATTTGCGATAGCACTATGGCTGGATTCGACACGTAATTTTGAAAAGTGACTTCATCCACTTTGTCGGCTAGCACAGCAAGTTGATCTAATGGCTCACTGGAAACCAATAACACTGCTTGAATATTTTGCGGTAAGCGTTGCATCCACAAGGTGCGCAAGCACTCGTCAGTGACTTTATTGCCGGAGAGTTCTTTCATCTTTCGCAGCAGTTGACTTGGCTTTTGATCACCCAGCTGTAGCTCGTTCAAAAATTCCTTGACTTTTTGATGTTCGGTCACGGCGAATTCCTTTATGAGGCAATCTGACAGGGCTTGATATTGGTTGATTGCTGGAGGAGTTAATATCAGATCCGAGATGAAAGACAAACATTCTCCATCCAAGGCTACATACTTTGCGTTAAAGTTAAGTGATTCCACTTAGTAGAAAAGCACTGTTGCACTGTTGAATCCATAGTTGTACATTGGATTTCCAAAAGGGGGGTAATCTAAGTCTGATCTTCGCAACTTGAGCATTTTCATCTGCCATTGCTCAGATCCAATGAGATAGAGAGAAAAAAGAAGAGAAGGAGGTCACACACCAAGAGAGAAGAAAAGCAGACTACGATGCGTGGGCGAGAATCTGCTTCAGGGAAAAATTTAGTCATAACCACAGACATAATGGAAGCTCGGAAAGAAGAAAATTTTTGAAAATGCATGAGATGAAATATTCAACAAAGATGTACTTTCTTTGATAGTTAATGTTCCTTAACGTCATTGGTCACTACTTCGGAGTCACTGTTTTCAGAATAAACATTTATTACGACGACACATAATAATTATCTGGGCTAATAAAAAAGGAAGACAGACATAGAAATTTTGAACCTCACTCTGTCGTATGTAGTGACTCTCTGCTGTTGTTTTCCAGATGGTCATCTCCAGTAGCTGTGATCATGTGATACTCTTGAGGTCGTGGGTCCTCTGAGTGGGACACCACAGATACCCAAGCCAGGTCATTATTTTTTGGTGTCCCTTATATATAGTTTTTCAGTGGCAGAGGTGTTGGGAGGTCCCATGCCTATAATCTTATTCCCACAAGGACTGGCTGACTGGGCCGTAGTCCTGGGGCCTGGGAAAATTCTCATAAATGTTTGCTTTTTCACGGTATAAATTAACTATCGAAGGGTCCATGATTTCTGACCGGGCTTTCCGCAAAATATCCCAGCCTAGAAACCCTGCTCCAGGAGCCATGCCTATATTGCAAAAAAGCAATCAATTTTGAGGCCCTGGGCATGTATCTATTTGTCCATGCGTGAAACAGGCCCTGCCCAAGCCCAGAGTACACATGGGTTTGATGCCCGGGCGCGGGACTAGAAAAAGCACTTTAGTTCACACCTTAATGATGCGAACTCATAAACTCAGTAATTTGTTTCAATAAAAATCTGATCTAATTGAAACAACTCTTCTTTTATTTCAATAAAAACCCAGGGTTCCTGGGCTAGAGGACAACCTCCTATATAACTTATACACTGAAGAGCCAAAAAAACTGGTACAGGCATGCATATGCAAATAAAGAGATATGGAACCAATCAGAGTACGGCGCTGCGGTCGGCAACGCCTATATAACACAACAAGTGTCTGGCCTAGTTGTTAGATTGGTTACTGCTGCTACAATGGCAGGTTATCAAGATTTAAGTGAGTTTGAACGTAGTGTTATAGTCGGCGCACGAGAGATGGGACATAGCATCTCCGAGGTAGCGATGAAATTTGGATTTTCACGTACGACCATATCACGAGTGTACCGTGAATATCTGCAAAAAATTAAATCTACGACATCACTGCGGCCGGAAAAAGATCATGCAAGAACAGGACCAACGACGACTGACGAGAATAATTAACCTGGCAGACGTGCAACCCTTCCGCAAATTGCTGCAGATTTCAATGCCGGGCCATCAACAAGTGTCAGCGTGCGAACCATTCAATGAAACATCGTCGATATGAGCTTTTGGAGCCGAAGGCCCACTCGTGTACCCTTGATGACTGCACGACACAAAGCTTTACGCCTCGCCTGGGCCCGACAACACCGACATTGGACTGTTGAGGACTGGAAACACGTTGCCTGGTCTGATGAGTCTCGGTTCCAATTGCTTCGAGCTGATGGACGTGTATGGGTATGGAGACAACCTCATAAATCCATGGACCCTACATGTCAACAGGGGACTGTTCAAGCTGGTGGAGGCTCTGTGATGGTATGGGGCATGTGCAGTTGAGCGTGATATGGGACCCCTGATACGTCTAGATACGACTCTGACAGGTGACAGGTACGTAAGCATCCTGTCTGATCACCTGCACCCATTCATGTCCATTGTGCTTTCCGACGGACTTGGACAATTTCAGCAGGACAATGCGACACCCCACACATCCAGAATCTGACTTTGGACACTTCCGCTGGCCACCAAAATCCCCAGACATGAACATTATTGAACATATCTGGGATGCCTTGCAACGTGCTGTTCAGAAGAGATCTCCACCCCCTCTCACTCCTACGGATTTATGGACAGCCCTGCAGAATTCATGGTGTCAATTACCTCCAGCACTACTTCAGACATTAGTCGAGTCCATGCCACGTTGTGTTGCAGCACTTCTGCGGGCTCGCTGGGGCCCTACATGATATTAGGCAGGTGTACCAGTTTTTTTGGCTCTTCAGTTTATAAGAGATCGTGGCTGGAGCCCATGTAAGTACCACTATTTGTGGGGGGGGGGGGCATGATTATAAAGTATATAGTGGTTCTTAACCTTCAAATGCCCAGGGCACACTCAATTTTTATCTTCGGGCGATGGCTTCGAATTTATTACCAGGTGTTTTTTTAATGAAACATAATACGTAGTGAATTGAATAATCTCGAGTGGCTCACCTGGCTTTTGCATCGAGGTGCCAAGGATACTGGAGAATAGACACTGGAATCTAGGAGCTGAGGCAACACCTTCTAAACGAGAAAGCCTCACTCTGAGATTCGTGACATCATCAAGATCCATCCTACGAAACCCATCTTCCCTGTAAGATCGTTTTTCAGCAGCACCACACACTAACGCTGATGTGTTATACATTTATACAAGTACAAATACAACGCCACAACAGGCAAAATGCCCAATGAGGTGGCTGAGAAAAAGCTGCCCATAAAAATATGGTTGTCATATATTTCAAAAATACAGCAACCCAATTAAAAATGCAATTAACACAAATTATAAACAATATATACACATGATAAAATATTATACAATGCCCATAAAGACTACTTATGGTTGTCTTATTCTAAGTATTTATAGCTTCTCAATTTACCCCAACATGTTTACCATTGTATATTTTTCTTAATGTTATAGAAAAAGAGGCTGAATTAGTAAAGAATTGAGCACTCGAATAGACAAGTTTATTAAGGAAACAGTTATTTTCCATATATTATGTAGAGGTGAACTCAGAAAGAAAAGTCATCACGTCTCAGCCGGGACTCGAACCCAGGCCCTCTTGCATACCGAGCAAGCATGCAGACATGATGACTTTTTTTTCTGAGTTCACCTCAGCATAATATCCGGAGAATAACTGTTTCCTTGATATCCGGGCTGAGAAAAAAAGCCATCTATATCTCTCTAAACCATCCCACCCGGGGGCCATTTCCTGCAGTCAAAAGAGGCTATTAATGCCTCTACTTCAGCGCCTCACGCCACAGTGCGTGAAATAAGGAAGGCAGGGTCACGTGTCTCCAGTGGTGTAGATAGTAGTGTGCAATTAGGTTTAGCACAGTTATGTGACTTGGGCCACTCTTAGTATCGTATCTTGTGAGTCTATCTCAACAAAAACTCAAACAGATTGAAAGGTAGAAATGAGGTATTTAATTAGGTTTCTCTTTAACCTCTTGCTGTTGAAAAACAAAATTACATTCTTTAATTTTTTTATATAAAACTTCACATAGGTATCACATTATTAACATCCCTTTTTTTTTTTAATTATGAGAGCTCAGTATTACACGGGCAGGTGCACCTAATTAAAAACAACACAATTAAATTCTTGATGGTTAATTAATTGTTAATCAATTCATTATTAATTCTTGGAAGGGGTGAGATTTCCAACCAAAAGGAACATCAAAGAATTACTACTTATCTAGATACCGTCACCCTTATTTCTTGACTGTTGACCCCAAAGTTACTTCGAGACACACACAACACTGCGATGGATGAAACGGAGGGTTGGGCGATCATTCTTGGTAGCCTTTCGATGGAGTATGCGATGGATGAAACGGAGGGTTGCGCGATCATTCCTGGTAGTAGTGCTATGGATTAGTAGATGGCGTACGCGATGGCTCAGTTGTCCTCCTTGGACGTCTCTCGATGGCGAACAAGGTTGTTCGGTATCATTATGTGATCTTTACGTCTTGCTTGTTTTGGGGAAAGGTCTAATTCGTTTTTTCTAATTTTTTTTTTTGATTTTATATTATCACGGCAATATTACGACGGACCGCCATGGATTACTCAAGGCCCGCCCGGCACAGCCACCAGAATCTCTTGCCCCGTTCGTGCTTCGCTACAACTGCCAGGAAAAACCGGTACTCATAGAGTATCCTCCCTCGATTCCACGTGATCGGAGATATCCTATTGGTCGAGGTCCCCTGTACACGAACTCTTCTCTAGGCATTCCCTGTACAAGATCACGTACTTGGTTTGGGAGCGTCAGCTTGATGATGATGACTGGTACTTTTTCTGCCGATGAAGTTTTCATGAATGAACATGTATATATATATATATAAAAATAATAACTTTTTTTTGTTTCGATTATTTTTCTATCTAATTTCAGCGAATAATTTCGACATTTTAACTCTTTAACACAAATATTTTTCCTATTTTCATTCATTTAGAACACATAAAAAATCGTCATATACAGTCAAACCTCGTTAATGAGTCATTCTTGGGAGAGCAAAAATAGGACTTTGTAAGCGAGTGACTCGTTAAACGGAGTAAGCCATAGCTGTGCCAATTCCTGCCTGAGGATAATTAGTACTTCAAAAAAGTGACTCAGTAAGCGGAGTGACATGTTAACCGGATGACGCACTAATGAGGTTTTACTGTATATACGTTTCAATTTTGAGGAATATTCAAAAAAAACAAATTTTAATCTGTTGTGAGCTGCCCCGCGGTACTGCACAAACACTCCCCCCTATAAAGGAAAAAAAATTGAGACAATTTTTTTTTTTTTTGTTCAATACTCCGATCAAAGACACCCTGGGGGTGAACTATCTCTGCGGTCCTTAGCCGAAAAAAAGTAGTTAAGCGCCGATTTGTCCTAAGCTGGCCAGTAGTTCGACTTTTCGGTACTATCTGTAAGCTAAGGACTTTACTACTTTTTTTAGTAGTTACTTAGGACCGCTGCTAAGGACTGCCTAGCGCCAGTCCTAAAGCAGCAAGAAAAGTAGTTCACGGCTGCCATCTTGGAAAAGAGGAAATTTCGCCTCTGGCAGCGAGCTCTCTCTGTGATAAGCGATGAAATATGCTGTCTTTTTTTTCGAATTAAAAATTTTTTTACGATAATAATGACAGGTAAAACTTGGATTATATCTTCGGTGTCATCAAAGTTGAAGTGATTAATCGTTATATCCTCAAAAACCTGCTGTAGTATACGTGTATATTGACATCGGCGATCGAAGCCACGACGAAGTGCTAGCATGTTCATTACTGAGGTAAGAATTATTTTATTGCTGTCGAACTATATAAGAAGAGTGTTTAGAAATATTATTAATATTTTTTTGCTCTGTAAATGCGTTATTTAAAAATATAAATGGACATAATGCCACGCAATCAGTAGGGCAGTGGATCCCACTTGGTAATGCTGGAAAAATATCAAATAGCCCATGTATATTTTGGGTTGTATTGAAAATATTTATATGGTGAATGAAACATGAATCTTCAATTACGATAATATCAAATTGAAATTTTACATTCTATGTTTTTTGCTACATTAATTTTTTTAAATGGAAAATTATGTCTAAATAAATTGAGCACATGCGTAAATAAATAATTACAAATACAATTCATTGATAATAAATTATAGCTCCTAAATGACAAAAATTTTAATTAATTTTTTTGTGATGAGTAATGGTGAAATTAAAATAAAGCTAAAAATTGGCAGTAATGTTAAATATTAAATTTTGTAAAACTCATGCACTGAATTTAGTGTAAAGGATTAAAATATAGATTTGATATTTTGAACTGTTCAAATGAACAATATTGTAATACTTAGTGAAAGTTAAATTTTCAGAAAAAATCATGTGCCACTTCTTGAAAAATTGCACTCTGTAACTCACTCTGAGATGAAGAATATTTAATAAGGAATCATTATATTGTTTTGTTGATATAAAAAATGAAATTCATACAATGGGACTAAAAAACAAAGTTTTAATTTCAGGCAAAGTTTTTAGTATTGAGGTATATACATTATAATGAGAGAAAGCAGATTAGTGTTTGAAACATATTACTACTTCAGTATTTGGGTTATGGCCTTGCTGTGTGTGTTCAAATTAAATTTTTTGCCAAAAATTGTTTTTGATTTTGTGTGTATGAGTAACGACAGAAAAAAAATTTCCATGTCGAATACTTAAGAACTTTAAAATATAACATTTTGAGATGTTATGGAACTGAAACTTTTAACATTTAAACTTTAAACAAGCATTTATTTTTTAACGATGTTGTTAGTAAACAGCTGATATATATATATATATTGTATATACATTTGTGAGACTTTTCTAACTCTTGAAAGATTTTGTTTCCCAGGAACTTGGCTGTAGGTAGCTACAAAGTTATGTGAAGGTTTTCATGGTTACCAAGCAATTCTACCATAGAGCAAACAAAGGTAATTTTAATTCTTTGTATTTGACTTTGAGCAACAGTTTCCATAATTATTTTCATGTAAAATAAAATATTTCCATGAATAATTTAATGACATAAATTTTAACAATCATCATTTTCACTGATTTCATTTGTATCAACAACCCTAGTGGAACAAATACAGTCGAACCCCGATTTAATGCCACCATCCCACCCAAAGAATTTTGGCGTTATATCAGATCGCAGACATAATAGCGTTTCGGAGAGGCTGTATTACATAAATTCACATGTTTATTAAGAAATGTATTTCAGTGTCTCATTTATGTTACATGATGAATAAAATAACCTATTTTATACACATTCAATTTTAAGTTCAGATTCATAAAAATTGTAAACTGTAAAATCACTTGAATATTTCTCAATATAAAACTTAACAGAAACATACTTCCCTCTGAAATTATTGTAATTTCAGCAACACATTTTATATGTGCAAAAACAAAATAAGCAAGGGGAGGGAGAAGGTGGCATTGTTTTTAGTCCATACCATATAGGTTTTTCTCGAGAAATATCTTGCTATGAGTAATTTTCTTTATAATCATAATTTTTTCAGATACTATTGAAAGAACAACTCTTTTTGACATAATTGAATTGAGCAAATTAAGATAGATTTCTTAATGGCTACCTGTACCACTCAAAATTTGACGAGTGCAAGTAAAAACATGTATACTGTTGAAAAACTTGTCTTGGCTATATAAATGAGAGGGAGGACATTAAAAAAAACCTTTAGAAGCTTTGCTAACTGAAAAGCAATATTAATTCTTTGAAAACGTTATTATCATATTTACTGATTAGCAAATTTTGTGAATGGAAATATTAAAACAATTATTATAATTGACGACAAATAATATCATACTTTTTAACTAGTGAGACCATACAACACTGCAAAATTTCTATGTTAATTCAAATAGGGTTCCCCGATCCACAAGAGGTTGCTAAGGATGTGTTTTAGAGCGAAGCTGAAAGTAAAGTGAAAATATGAAGTAAGCTGCGTGCCAATGGGTTTTTTCACTTCATCTGTCTGACCAAAATTTTAGGGTAGAAACATGGCTCGAAAAATTTAAAAACATTTTAGGTGCCGGCCAAATTTCTTGGCAGCCAAGCATATTTTTAGGAGAAATAATCCAAAGTAAAAACAAATTTTATTCAA